>NC_037680.1:61295944-61585225 GCF_003255815.1 Theropithecus gelada | reverse complement strand
GCTCTGTCGCCCAGACTGGAGTGCAGTGGCCGGATCTCAGCTCACTGCAAGCTCCGCCTCCCGGGTTTACGCTATTCTCCTGCCTCAGCCTCCCGAGTAGCTGGGACTACAGGCGCCAGCCACCTCGCCCGGCTAGTTTTTTTGTATTTTTTAGTAGAGGCGGGGTTTCACCGTGTTAGCCAGGATGGTCTCGATCTCCTGACCTCGTGATCCGCCCGTCTCGGCCTCCCAAAGTGCTAGGATTACAGGCTTGAGCCACCGCGCCCGGCCGCATAGGTATATTTTCTTATAGGCCCATTAGGCTGTAACATATTCAACTAATAGCTATTGTTTCCTAAATAGTTTATAATCTTTTGTATTATTTCCTATAGCTATTTATTGGGGCATAGTAGAATATAATTGGTTTATAGTGTAACCAAAAGTAGATGTTTCATAATATTTTCATTACCTTCTCAATAATGTTATTCTGTTTTAATTTGAGTTTTCATTATTAAGAAGTAATTATCAGCCAGGCACAGTGGCTCTTGCCTTAAATCTCAGTCCTTAGAAAGACTGAGATGGGAGGATCGCTTAAGGACAGGAGTTTGAGACCAGCCTGGGCAACATAGCAAGATCCTGCCTCTACAAAAAAAATACATATTATCTAGGTGTGGTGGTGCACACATGTAGTCCTAGCTACTTAGGAGGCTGAGACTGAACTACTAGGATCATATCACTGTACGCCTGCACTCCAGGGTCACCAGAGAGAGACCCTTTCTCAAAAACAAAAAAAAAAAAAAGGAAAAAGAAAAAGAAGAAAAGCAATGCTAGTGATATTTACAGGTAAGTAGTTTCTATTGGTCTCAATATTATGCATCCTGTTCAAAACACTATAGCATATAAGACACTAGAAAATAATAAAGAAGATCTAGAAAGCAAAGAATAATTTTTTTTAAAAAACCCTCATCTTCCTCTAGCTGGAATAATTGATGGGGACTGATATTCATGAATTACATTTGTTTGAAAAATAAAATTAAAATACTTAAAATATTTATGTTATATATTCAACATTTGTTAGCCTGTTTATATCTCAGTATGGAAAAAAAAAATCTTTCTAAAATGCTTACCCTTCTCCAGTGTGGGCTGTCATATCACAAAACCTGTTTTTTTGTTTGTTTGTTTTGTTTTTTTTCTAATTCAACACTCTGCTACCATGTTTTATAATGCAATTATTTTCTTTAAAGTTTCATATTAGTGAATAATATGACCATTTCAAGTTTTCCTCAGTCTCCTCTTGAATCTTTAATAATAACAAAAACTAAAAGGCAAATGCTACAATAACAAGAAATAATTATTGTTAGGATAATGTATATTTCACCAAATTATCAGATAAAATATTTAGAAAGATGTTACTCTGTGAAAATAATTGATTTTGCAAATGTGTATAATAATTGTTACCTAATAGTCCATGGATAATGGCTATGTACTTTAAGTCAATAAATGAATCAATTTATTCTTGTTAATGTTTTTATCATTTCTTTTATATTAGTTATTTAAAATTGATGGTCCTAGAAAGAATGGCTAAAGGAGACAATTAAAAGGAGATGTAAACAGAAAGAAAAGTGCATATGTAAAGAAAGAAAGCTAGATGTATAAGCACATTAATGAGACTTGGCAGGAATTAAGAGATTATTTATCATAAGTAGAGAAACCATGGCATTGCACATGTATGCTCTGCAAAACTCCAAGGGAAGTTTCATGTTGAAAGAGCTTTTGGAACAAATTCTTCTATCAACTTTGAGTTACTATCTATATTCTTTGTTCACAAGGTTCTTGGAAAATGAATTTTTGTTTTTTCATTCAGAAGGTTTAGAATAATTGCTAACTTGACAGATACTATTTGGTATACAGACACTATTTTGGTTGGTGCACAAGCAATTACCGTTTTGGCCATTACTTTCATGGCAAAAACCGCAATTACTTTTGCGCAGAACCTAATACATTCTGTTTATTAAAATGTGCCTTTTCTAGAACACTTAAATTGTTTAGTATATTTACAGTACTAAATCATTTTTTTTTTCTGCCAACCTGGTATAACAAACTTTACTTGTGCTAATTCTAATGATGTATAAATGTTTCAAGACCATACAACTTTGCTTTAAAACAGCATACAGTTATTGTACTAAGGCACTCCTTGTCATTTAGGTTCAAAGGAAACAAACATTTATTGTACTAGACCTAACAGTAAAAGCACTTGTCAAGTAGTTTGAGTGTAAAACTTCAGTTTTTCTATTTTTTTAAATGCATACTAAGGATCTGAATTTCATAAAAGGTGGGTGGTTATTCTTAGTTTCTTTTTTTCTTCACAATAGCTTAAACAGCATTTGAGCAAAGATCCAGATACATTCAATTTAAACATGATTTCTTGAAATTATTTCATTTTTTCTTCAGATCACAGTACAGGATGATGCTTTTCTTCTGTTTCATTGCCAAGACATGGCCTGATACTTTAAAAATCACAGTGCCATGAAAATAATAAGGAAGATACTTTAAATGTGTAATAGTTAGACATATTCTTTAATGTGGGTACACACACACACACGCACACACATTCTTTGATGGAGGGTCCACAACAAAATAATAAGATAATTACCATATGATCCAGAAATGCCACTGTTAGTACATATCCAAAGGAATTGAAATCAGTATCATTTCTTAATTACTGATTATTTCTTCAAATTAATTTTTAAATTATAATGGATACAGAAATATAAGTTGGAAAATCAAAGAAGTCTAAAATTCACTGAAAAAAAAATGATAAAATATAGTACAGAAAGACTTAAGTCTGTAATTGCCATCTATCTGCCCATAATTTAAAAACCTATAGCTTGAATCCAGGGCTTTCTTCTGAGCCCCAACAATGTATCTGTCAGTGGATATACCACATAAGGTTCATGATAATTTGCAAGCAACAATTGTCTATAGTGACACCTTTTGTACTTTATCTTTCCTAGTTCCTTCTTGCTTTCCATAGTAAGCTTTCATAACTTTAACTAGTTCTCAAGGGATGCTCTATCTCATTATTTTGCACATCCCCTAGCTGTGCAGGTCTTGTCAGTTATTCCTCAGTCTGCAGTAATTAGTTCAGGAGATGGACATCAGGTGTAAATAGAGCCAATAAAATTATCTTCAACAAGTTTTAGTTATCTTCCTCTGTGATCATTATCTCTAAATTGCTAGTAACCATATTCTAAACAATTAGTGGAAACAGAATTAAACCAAGAAAAAGAAATTTGATCCAAGATATGTAGAAGGAGAAACAGCAACTTTAAATATTGGGCTATTGGTTGTAGCAGTGGCTATAGTTTGAGTAAATCTTTGGATGTACCAAAGGCATGTGTAACTAGTTCGTTTCCACAATTCTATAAATACAAAGCTAAGACTGAGTAATTTATAAAGGAAAGAGGTTTAAGTTCCTCACAGTTCTGCATGGCTGATGCGGCCTCAGGAAACAAATCACGGCAGAAAGGGAAAGCAAATACCTTCCTCATATGGTGGCAGGAGAGAGAGAAGACAGTGAAGGGGGAAGAGCCCCTTATAAAACCACTGGATCTTGTGAGAACTCACTTTCAAGAGAACAGCGTGGGGGAAACCACCTCCATGAACCAATCACCTCCCTTGCTCAACATGTGGGGATTACAGGTTCCTCCTTTGACACGTGAAGATTACAATTCGAGATGAGATCTGAGTGGGGACACAGAACCAAACCGTATCAGCATGAATCAATTGAGTATGCTTAAAGTGAGGATCCAGCTACAGAAACTGAGAAAATCTCATTTAATGTTATCTACTATTTATTATTATTCACAAACTACTTCCTCCTCTTTCATTAATAATGGAGTATCATATTGCCTTCCTTTTTTTCTTGCTAACTACTTGTTTGACCTATGGACATACTCTCTGAGTGTAAATTATTTTACCTGTAAGTAGGGTAAATACAATATTTATATTACAACAATGTTTTGAGAATAAAATAAGTACAGTGCCTGCACTTTAATAGTGGTTAGTTACTCACATGGATGACTGAGAATCATCTTTCATTTTTCTTATTTATTCCTTTCAATCATCTGCTTATATTCCTTTTAATCCAGGTTTTCTTCACCCCTACTGCTGCAACTTTAAGTGTATTTTCTCAATATACTATGGAGGTAACAAGTAATCAAAAATCTCAGTGGCCTCCAACAGCAAGCACTTCTTTTTCTCTCATGTTAGATGTCTGCAGCTGCTAATGGATGCCTGCATCTTTGTTGTAGATGTTTTCACATTTGATACTTAGGGAAGAATCAATCTTTCTTTAGGACATGCTGTTTTAGTTACTGAAGGAAATGAGTAGGTGAAAGGAGGATATATCTAATGACACTTAAAGGGTTCACAAAAGTGACACACTGTTACGCCCTTCACATGTCACAGGTCCAAGCAAGTAATAGGGCCAACCCAGTAAGCCACCTAGGGAAGCATACTTTGCTTACAGGGAATCACTTCCAGTCACATGGCAATGAGTAGGAAGGTGTTATTTTCCTAGATTGAAGAATAAGACAACTTACTACAATGAGGCTCCATTTCAGCCTCATCTGACTTATGCTAATAACCTCTTATGGGCGCCCCTGCCTTTACTTTAGTCTCATGGGCTTTCATTCTATTCTGGCAAAAATAAAGAATAAACTAAACATCTTTCTGAAATACAAACCTTTCAACCACTCTCTATTTAAACATCTTACTTTGTTTCCTCCATCACCTTAAGAATAAAATTTATACTCCTTTTGTGGACTAAACCTCATTTGACCTGTTGACACTGCCCCATATGTTCAATTCTATATTTTAAATAATTTACACTACCTTTATCTTCATTATTTTGTATAAATTTTCCCTCTACTTGAAATACCATCTTCTCTCATGTCTACTTTTGTTTTTTATCAAGGGGAGAGGAGGTAAGGATAAAAATTTTAAAACCAAAACAAATGCACTTAATGTGCTTCTGATGACTCTCTTACCATTCAAACATTGTGATAGGCATTGGCATAATTAAATCTTTCTCCCTTAGCAAACAAGTCAAATACTTCCACACATTTGAGTGAATGTTTGCATTGATGAACATTTAACACTAAGCTTAACAAATAACACAATAGAATCCAACTTGGACACTAGCACATCATCTTGTCATTTTCATGGTGTTAACTTGCCAACTTTGATTGAAAATCTAAGTATTTATAGTATTTTCACATTTAACTTGTCATCATCCCAATAAACAACTTGGGAAATGAAGTAGAGAACAGCTTTTAAATTTTTATGTGCCACTTGAGGAAATATTTCCCAATTGAGCCTAAAAATGTCAATGAACTAATTGAGATTCTCCAAGTATATATAATGTACTTTTCTTCTTCCTGATCTGTATCCTATGTTATTATTTTTCTGCCCTTGGTCCTTGGTTTCACTCAGTTAGCTGCTATTCTTATTTTTGATTTACATTCCAAAAGACAGTTCACATTTATAAAGCATATATAACTTGAAAGCAGACTTTTAATCATTATTATAAGTGGCCCCAAACCACCTCATGAAATCAGTTATCTTATTATCCATATTTAATTGATGTGGAAATTGATTTAAAGATATATTAATTAACTTGCCCAAGACTACATAACCAGTAATCTTTAGGAGGATAATAGTAGTCTCTAAGGAGAATACTTAAATATTTCCTTTGTCCCTTGATTCTGTTCTAAACTAAGTGACCAACAAGACAAAGGAATAATAGATGAAAGCTAACCCATCATCTTTGTGCATGATGAAATCTAAGTTGGAGGACATAGCTTAATATTTACAAACCAAACGCCTACTCATAACAAATTCCGGTGTATGGCAGATATAGATATATTAGCACAGTAGTGATGGACCAGGGCAGATCTCAAGTTTAAAACAGCTTAGCCCAGTGAAGTTAACAGTCTAGTTATGTTAGGAGATTGCCTGCTAAATTCAAACAGGTTACTGCCAAAAAGAAACTCCAGTATAACTAAGCTATACACACCCAATGATTTACTTCAAAATTTGCCAGTAAGCTATGATTCTGTGCCTCTCAAGGGCAGAATGAGTATAGGATCAGAGAAGGACCAGTGGAGTCTCACAAAATAACATTCTTTACAAGAAAAAAAAAAAAATGAAAACCTCCAGAAGTAAAAAAATACTGTTTCCAAACTATGATTACTTTATTTTTTTCTCACACTTTTCCACCCACACGTTATTTTCAGCTGATGACTTTGCTTCATACTTCATTGAGAAATATTAATAACTAACAATTATGTTACACCTTCTCAGGGCCAGACACTATTCTAAGAGCTTTACATATATTAAGTCTTAATGAAATGGAAGCAATCAGGCAGAAATTCTTTGTACTACATAACGCCAAATCTACAAAACTTCTTTTCTTTTTAGTTATGTAATCTTTCTTGTTTATATTACAGTGAATAAATCTTTATTCTTCTAAAATAAGTTAAACCTACCACTACAAACCTATGTTCATGTTTTAGTTCAAATATGCCCTAACTCACTTAAGAACTTTGCTCCTACAATTATTTCATTTTTACTGCGGAATCATTAATAATTTCTGTGCTAATAAATTATGACCATAACATCTCCATTTACCAAAATAAATTTCCTTAAGTTATATATTTTTACCTTTACTTTTAATTTTAAAAAATTGTATGTATTTATCATGTACTGGTTGTTTTAAACATATACATATTGTGGAATGGCTAAACCGAGCTATTTAACGTATGCATTATCTCACATACTTATCATTTTTTGTGGTAAGAACATAAAATATACTCTTAGCAATTCCAACAATATAGTACATTGTTACTAATTTTAGTCAACATGTTGTATAATAGATCATTGAATTTACTCCTCCTAAGTGAAATTTTGTATTCTTTTACCAATGTTTCCCCAACTCCACCCCACTCTTAACCCTTGGTAGCCACCATTCTTCTTTCTTGTATGAATTCAACTTTTAAGAATTGTACATATAAGTGAGATCAGTCTGCATTTTTCTTTGTGTGCCTGGCTTATTTCACTTAACATAATGTCCTCCAGATTTATCCATGTTGTCACAGATGATAGGATTTTCTTTCAAATTATGTATTTTGAAGGACCAATGAAACTTCATTGCCATTTCCTTGACTTTTTGTGATATTAATTTATCCTCAAGTTACTTTCCTGTCAAGCATTCCAATGAAACTAATCCTATCAGGGCCATTATACCAAATTCTGTGTTTTTCTTTTGGTATATTCCTTAATCTTAGTATCACTTGCCTCATTTAGCATTTCCTCTCATGAAACATATTTCTTTCTTGATGTGACATGTAGACATGACAGCATTGTGTCTTATTTCTCGTTTTTATTTTATTCAATGACCACGTATGAATTCTCTTTGCTGGATTCTCGATCTCCTAACTAAAGCTTACTGTCAGGGTGCCCCAGAATACATATCTAAACCCATTTGCGTACAACTAGTGATTTTAGAATAAGCAATATGCATGTGTCTTCAAAATATCTATTTAATAAGGCCATCTGCCATGTGTTTCAAAATAGTTTTTTCTAGCTACTTACTGAATGTCTCCAATTGTTTTTTATATTGGCATGCATCATAGTAAATTATTGACTGCCCATCCCTCAGAAATGCATCTTCCCATATTTTTCTGATCTTAGTAAATGGCTCCACCATCAACACAAATGCTGAAGAAAAAACTCAAGGGATTTTCGTTCCTTTTTTTTTTTCCTTTTCACTAAACTGCTATGTCTTGTGTAAACACAAGTTTTCAGTTCTCTCAAAGTATAACTCAAGCCCATCTTCCCTCCATCTCCACTGCCATCTCCTTGATTTAAGTTGCACGTATTAGGGTAAAAGTAACTGAATTAGATTCTCTGCCTTCCTTTCTGTACTTTTGCAGTCAGTTCTTCCACAGTGTTAAGGACCATTTCAAAATATGTTTTTACTTCTGTGATATAAAGTTTGCTAAATGAAGAAAAATGTAAGCACCTTTTTATAAACTGCATGATACCAATGAGTTAGTCAATGAGTAAATTTGGGCTTTCACAGGACATTTTATCCTTTGGCTCACATGCAATATGTTCAGAGAGGCTTTCTCCAGTCACTCATTAGATGGTATTCTACTCATCAAGTCACTCTATTATATCATTAAGTTTCTTAAGAGCACTTATTTACTCTCTGAAGTTAGAATGTTGATATGTTTGTTCAGATATCTTGTTGTCTTTTCCCACTAGAATACATAATCTTAAATGGTAAGAACATTATTGTGATATTAGATTAATATCTAGTTCATATATAAACATAGCTTCAGTGGCTAAAAATAATTTGGCATATAGTAGATACTGCATGCTTTTTTCCTGAACAAATAGATGAATATGTATAGTAGTTGGAAGAGCTCATGCAAAAATAGATTCACTTTTGCTAGTATCATAGAAAAAGAATTTTTTAGCAATGTATTTATATTTTCAGAGTGAAGGTATTACCACGAGAGTCATGTGCAGTTGGAAGACAAATAATATTTTTGTTTGTGATACTAGCTTGTGAAAATAATATTTAAACTCAGATGAGGGATTGAGTTAAAAAAGTAGGAAAAAGAATAAAAATAACAAACAAGGTCATAAAGATAATTAAATACTTGAAGAAAATAATTAAAACACAAAAGTGTAAGCTATTTAATTATTGGGTATATGCGTTGAGCCTTCTGACAAGATACTTTGTTATTCAACATAAACACAAAGATAGGCAGACAGTGAGTACTGTCATGCTTACATGCATAACTTGTAGTGCTGCTGGTGCTGAAAATTCTTAAAGACAACTATTCTCTTAAAGCATCTTCCAACAAAACTAACCTTTTTAAGGCTAAAAAAATCAATTTAGATATCTTATATTACTTAATTTCACTTTTTTTACACATGAAGTTGAGGTTACACTAATTAAATGGTATATTTTTATATACCTGCATAGTTAAACAGCATGTTTAAAGCAAAAAGGAGCCTTTAATTTAATATGCGCAAATAAATTTTGAAAAGATTCAGGACTATTCGAAAAAAATCACTTCAATTGGACTTGAAATGTAAGCATGACATTTTTTCAAGAGAAGAGTGGATAATACTTTAATGCACTGAGATTGCAATATGGAAGCCATTGATGGCATGTTGATAAAAAATTTGAAGGAAGGGAGAAGATGGAAGAGAAGACAGATTGAAATGGATTGAAGATTCAATGTTGACACACAGAATAATTCTGATCTGCCAATTACCATGCATTCTCACATGTCTGCATTTACTTGAGCTCAGATTCTGATGGACATTTTTTTTCTTTTTCTACTGTAGCTGCAGGTACTAATTGTTTCTTATATTCTGCTGTTACTCTTCACGCCTATCTTTCTGTACTTACATACATTGTCATATTCAGAGTTGTATAACTATCTTTGGTTTTCTTTATTGTCTACCTATCATCTATCTATGACTGTTCTATATCTAATGTAAATTGTATATTTTTAAATTTAATATACTAAATTATAGTATTTTAAGAAGCTAACTTAAATAATCTAATCAGTCCATTTGATCACAAATAAATAAGTGTGTGATAGCATTATCCTAAGACTTCAGTTATGATTTTGAGTATTCTATGATTTATCAAGGCATTTTATTGAAATTTTCAAATGATATGAAGAGTTCAAAGCTAGACTACTAATAATTAAATATAAACAAATAATATGTACTTAAGCAATACATATAGCATACTAATGCATAAAAATAGTTTTAAACCAATCACAATTATCTGGGTTAACATGAAATACAAATGTGTAATTGTCATCTCAATGTATGCATAGTAACCAATTAATATAATAATTAGCCCAATTATTTTTATTGATTGATTGTATTAAAATTGACTTAATATTTAAGAATGAATTGCAGAGAAGAGATACTTCTAAGCAAAATTTTATATTAATTTTACACTTTTGAAGGAATTAAATTTTCCCCAGGGCTATTTACAAAAATATATATTCGTGTTAAACCTCCTAGTTTGTTTCTCATCATAAGCATTCAGATCAACTCTCTTAGGAAGACTCTCATTAAGAAAATGTAATTGCCCCTAATTCTATCACTATAGATAGCACTGGGTGACATAAAATTAATGCTGTCCCAGTACACATCTGAAACTCAAACCAATCAAGCTTTTTGGCTGGTGAGGTACATTTAATTGACAATATTTAGCTAAAGATAAAATGAATGATCTTTGACATTCTCAGTATAATAACTCAACATCCTTAAAGGGACAGAAGTAATTCTGATATGATTCTTGATGTGAGTCATATCTTAGATATTACCAACATATAAAACCATGCCTAGTGACTTCTTTGTCATGGTAAATATTTTGTAGATTATTATTTTATCTTTCTTTTCACTTCATCACCATATATTCAACTGCTAATAAATAATTCTTCACATAAAAGCTCTGTTAGAATATTGTATACTTTGTCAGTTACACAGGATAGGGTCCTGAGAAGGTATTTTTGATTTTCCATTCTCCAATCCCCTAATGACTTTGAGAAGAAGATAGGGAAGGTTTCCCATATTTTACAAGTTGTATTTGAAGAAAAAAATACAAACATAAATACATATACACACATAGATATATGTATGTGTGTAACATATGTTGTTTTATTTTTGATAATATACAAAAAATTCATGTCAACATTTTCTGAGTCATTTAAATGACCAATTTAAATCAAGTGCTACAAAAAATTTTATGTTGTTATCTTTTCATTTAGTTATATTGGTTTTATTATCATCTTAGTATACATAGTAAAATATTAAGGGCAATATAGATGATAAAAGAACAGAGGTGATATTTTAAGGTAAACAATATATTTCAAATGAGTAAGGCCAAAAAATGTCACACTTTACTTAACAAATATTTTGACTTTGCAATGCTTTGCATAGAGAAAAGTCATGTTTAAAAGCTTCAGTCATGTTAGATTAATGTTATTTAAAATTTTTAGGTTTATTAATTTGCATTAATAAGTAAATTAACTTCAGTTTTATATTTCTACATAATGAGGAAATACTACAGTGAAAATAACACAAAGCAATACTGAATGAGCAATGAAATACCTTCCCTCTAATGTATAGAGCATATATTGCTCAATGAAGGTAGCTTACCTAAATATGAGCACAGAATAGTTTAGTGAATGATGAATAGACTTGACCTTGCCCTTGGTGGGTGACAGATGAGTTACATTGATTGTGCCAATCATTTCACAATGTGTGTGTATATCAAATTATCATATTGTTCACTTTATGTACAATTTTGTTCATCAATTATACCTCAATAAAGCTGAAAAAATTCCAACCTCAAAAAACAAAAACAACAAACAACAACAAACAAAGATTTAAAAAAGACAGAAGGGAGGGTGTTTTATAATCTCGTTCTCATCCTCAGTTTTTTTGTGTGTGTGTGTATATATATACATATATATATAATTAAGTTGTTAATTTGAATCCCACAACATCTAACCAAAGGTTCTCATTTTTGTGAAAAGGTTGTATGTCTGTTGGAGGTTTGCTAGAGGCTACATAAATGGAGAAAAGTAAGCAAATGGTCTTGATGAATAAAACAATGCCAATGCTTTTTGTATTTATATTTTATTTATGTGCACTTCTTGATGGCATTCTTTTGCTATTTAACATAATGCTTAAGTTGAGATGAAAATATTTGTTTTACTTTTGTTTTGCTTTGTTGCCAGCTATACCAATTTGTTCCATAAGCAGCTTCTGTTCCTCAGCATTATATAACAGACTGGCAGATCTCATTCTAAATCATATATATTGAAATTTTACTTAGAGTTCATATTACGATAGACAGAAGGAAATGATATTTCAAACAATTTCATAAGTGACTCTCATAGAAGTTTCTCATTTAAAACTTGACCAGAACCATCATGTTTACCTGATCACCTTTAAGAATCTCATGAATGAAAAAAAAAAATTAAGTTAATAACATAACACCAAAAAATAAAATAAGTAATTATGCTACTGGAAGATGAGAAAATTTAAAGAACTTCTGTAAAATAGCAAAGCGATAACCTTCATTGATAAAAATATTAGGACAAATGAAACCATTAATATAACCAAAATTGGTCAACACAGGGGAGAGAGTGCTTCTCTCCAGGAGATGCCCAAAGGATGTTAAGAAGCAGGTGAACAGAGTCAGCCTTAAGGTCATCATCTAAAAGATAGTGGGTGAATGGACTGCCTGAAAAACAGGGAGTGGTCTAGCGTACTCTTCAAACTCAGATCGCCAATTAAAACAAGCAATGTAGAGGAAGGACGATGTGTTGGGTAAAAGTAGGAGGAATAATACAAGCATCAAGACAGAGCTATAATCAAGCCTGGGGAAAGATCTGATTTTCAGAACGAAAGTGCAATTTTAAAAGTGCATTTGAGTTAAACTATTTAAGGGCATTCATTTTCCCATTATCTACATATGCTTCTTAAAGAAAAGTGTGTTAATCAGAACACCTTGCTCATCCCTATGCAGAACCCTACATCCCTACATTCACATCTTTTTATGGAGGGATCAGGGTCATGGAAAGTCACTTATAAAATTATCAAGAAACTTTTGTTCTCATATCCACATTGTGTAATTTTGTTATGTATGTATAATAGCAAACCAACAATGATTACCAGATACTTGAGGAAAATAACCAAAAAACTATACACAACAACAAACTAACCAATGAACAAGAGGGTTGAAAATCAGTTACCCTATCAAAACTTAAACATAATGTTTCAAAATAACTTTTATATTAGAATAGTTTTAGATTTACAAAATTATTATATCAAGATAGTACAAAGATACTCCCTTATACTCCATACCCAGTTGTCTCTATTATTAACATGTTATATGAATTTGGCACATTTGCCACAATTAAATCAACACATTAACATATTCTTATTAACGAAAGTTCATAATTTATTTCAGTTTTCTCAGGGTTTTTTTCTAATTTTTTTTGTTGTTGTTGTTCCAGGGTTCAATTCAGATTATCACATTACATTTATTAGTCATGTCACAGGCTCATTTCCTTGCGAGAGTTTCTCCTGTGTTTCTTGTTTTTGACGACCTTGACAGTTGAGAGTATAACTAGTGATTTGCTTTGAAGAATGTATCTCAACTGAGGTGTGCATGAGGTTTTTCCCCTGATTAGACTCATGTGTTTTGAGAGAACAACTATAGATATATAGTTTCATTTTCATCACATCTTATTAAGCGTACATTCTATCAATGTGACCTATTACTGTGATGTTAGCCTTGATCACCTGGCATGAGAGTGTTTGTCAGGTTTCTCTGCAGTAAAGGTACTCTTTTATTATTTCCCATTTCCATATTGCACTTTTGCAAAGAAAGTTACCGTGTACAGCCCACACTTAAGAAGCAGGAAATTATTCTCTAACTCCGTAAGGACAAAGTATCAAAATAAATTATTTGCAATTCTTCTGCATAGATTTTTCTCTTTTCCCCATTTATTATCAATTCATTGATTTACATCAGTATGGACTCATGGACGTTTATTTCATACGTTGGTGTAGAATTTAATACTACTTATTTATTATATTGTTCAAATTGTTCCTAGTATGGTCATTTGAGACACTTTCAGTTGACTCCTGTATCTTTTGAAATACTCTCATCATGGTTTTATTTATTTGTTTGCTTGTCTGTTCATGGGGTTTTTTTTGTTGTTTGTTGTGTTTTTTTGTTTGAGACAGAGTTTCACTCTGTCCCCAAGGCTGAAGTGCAGTGGTAATCAGTGATATGTTAGCTATCTCTATAGTTTTGCCTTTTCCAGAATATCATATAATATGAATCATAGAGTGAGTAGCCCTTTCTGATTGTCTTCTTTCAATTAGCAATATGAATATCGCTTAAGGAAAACTCAAGCCTGGTGTTGTATGTGTTCCTCAGACTTGTTTGTCTAATTTTCTTCGGATACATTAAATTTAAATTATTTATTTAAACATAGAATTCTGTAAGAAACCCTAGTAACAAAATATCTCAAATATTAAGTTTTTAACCAAACAGAATAGAATATTTTATTGGATATGTGAGAAATATTATTTTCCTTAAATTCTTCAGTTATCCATACCAAAAAGAACAATAATTTCACAAATAAACCAAAACTGCTTTATGATTTCTCAATTCAGTCAACCTACTTGAATATATATCAGACTTACGTTTATTAACATAACATGTTGCTACAAAAGACATGATTTCGTTTTTTATGTCTGCATAGTATTCTACAGTGTATATGTATCACATTTATTTATTCAATCCACCATTGATGGGCACCTAGGTTGGTTCCATACCTTTTCTATTGTGAAAGCATGACAATGAACAAATGACTGCAAGTGTCTTTTTGGTATAATGACTATTTTCCTTTGTGTACTTATCCAGTAATGGAATAACTGGGTTGAAGGGTAGCTCTGTTTTAAATTCTTTGAGAACTGCTTTCCAAGGTAGCTGAACTAGTCTACATTCCCACCAACAGTGTATAAGCATTCCCTTTTCTTTGAAGCCTTGTCAGCATCTGCTGCTTTTTGACTTTTTAATTATAGCCATTCTGACTTGTGTGAGATGGTATCTCAATTGTGGTTTTGATTTTCATTTCTCTGCTAATTAGTGATGATGAGAATTTTTTCATTTGTTTGTTCATCACTTGCATGTCTTCTTTCCAGAACTATCTCTTCATGTCTTTTGACTATTTTTAATCATGTTATTTGTTTTTTGCTTGTTGATTTGTTTAAGTTCCTTCTGGATCCTGGATATTAGACCATTATCAAATGCACAGTTTGTGAATATTTTTGCCCATTCTGTAGGCTGCTTGTTCACTCTGTTGATAGTTTCTATTGCTGTGCAGAAACTCTTTAGTTTAATTAGGTCTCACTTGTCAATTTTTTGTTTTGTTGCGATTGCTTTTGGGGATTTAGACAAAAGTTCTTTATTAAGTCTGAGGTTGATAATGATATTTCCTAGGTTTTCTTTTAGGATTTTTGATAGTTTGGTGTCTTACATTTAAATCTTTGATCCATCTTAAGTTAATTTTTGTATATGCTCAAAAGTAAGGGTCTAGTTTCATTCTTCTACACATGGCTTGCCAGTTATCTTAGCACCATTTATGGAACAGGGGGTCCATTCCCCATTTTTTGTTTTTGTCGGCCTTATCAAAGATCAGATGGTTGTAGGTGTGCATATATGTTTCTGAATTTTTCTACTCTGTTTGTTTTATGTGTCTTTTCATACCATGTCAAGTACCACGCTATTTTTGTTACTGTAGCTTTATAGTATAGTTTTAAGTTGGGTAGTGTGATACCTTCAGCCTTGTACTTTTTACTTAGAATTGCTATGGTTATTTGAGTTCTTTTTGGTTCCATATGAATTTTAGAATAGTGTTTTTTGAACTTCTGTGAAAAATGACATAGGTAGTTTGATAGGAGTCATGTTGAATTTGTAAATGGCTTTGGGCAGTATAGCTATTTTTATGACCAATTCTTCCCATCCATGAGTGTGGAATGTTTTTTCATTTACTTGTGTCATCTCTGATTCCTTTCAGCAGTGTTTTGTAGTTCTCCTTGCAGAGATACTTCACTTCCTTGGTCAGCTGTACTCCCAAGTATTTCATTTTCTTTGTAATTATCATAAACGTGAATCTGTTATTGATTTGACTATCAATCTGGACATTATTGGTGTATAGAAATGCTAATAATTTCTGTACATTGATTTTATATCCTGAAACCTTGCTAAAATCATTTATCCATTTTAAGTAGCTTTTTGGCAGAGTCTTTAGGATTTTCTAGGTACAGAATCATACAGTTAGCAAAGAAGGATAGTTTGACTTTTTCTTTTTCTGTTTGGATGCCTTTTATTTATTTATGTTGCCTGGCTGTTCTGACTAGGACTTCCAGTGCTATGTTGAATAGGAGTGATGAGAGTTCCACTTCTCAAGAGAAATAGCTCCACCTTTTGCCCATTCAGTGTGATGTAAGCAGTGGGTTTACCATAGATAGCTCTTATCATTTTAAGGTATATTCCTTCAATGCCTAGTGTGTTGATGGTTTTTATTATGAAGAGATGTTGGGATTTATCAAAAGCTTATTCTGTATCTACTGAGATGATCATATGATTTTTTAATTCTGTTTAGGTAGCCAATCATCTTTATTGTTTTGCATATGTTGACTCAACCGTGAATCCCTGGAATAAAGTCTACTTGATTATGATGAATTAATACACTGCTGAATTCAATTTGCCAGTATTTTCTTGAGGAATTTTTGCTTCTGTGTTCATCAGGGATATTGGCCTGAAATTCTCTTTCTTTTTCATGTCTCAACTAGATTTTGTTGTTACCCTGATGATGGCCTCATAGACTAAATTAGGGAGGAGTCCCTCTTCTTCATTTTATTGGAATAGTTTCTACGGGATTGTTACAAGTTCTTCTTTATACATCTGGAATAATTCATAACAAATCCATCTGGTCTAGGGCTTTTTTGGTTGGCAATTTTTTTTCTTATTACTGATTCAATTTCAGAGTTTGATATTGGTTTATTCAGAGTTTCACTGTCATCATGATTCAATCTGGAGAGATTATATATTTCCAGGAATTTATCCATTTCCTCTATATTTTCTAATTTGTTTGCATAGATGTGTTCACATTGTTCTCTGAGCATCCTGTGTATTTCTGTGATATCAGTTGTAATATCATCTTTGTTATTTCTGATTATACTTATTTGGATACATTCCTTTTTTTCTTTGTTAATCTAGCTAGTGGTCTATCAATCTTCATGAATTTTCTGAAGAACCAATTCTTGGTTTTGCTAAACTTTTGTATGAATTTTCACATCTCATTTTAGTTATTCCTTTTCTTCTGCTAGTTTGGGGATTAGTTTGGTTTTTTTGTGTTTTTTGTTTTTTTTCTTTTCAGTTCCTTTAGTTGCAAAGTTAGATTGGTAATTTGAGACTTTTCTAACTTTTTGATGAAGATTTTTAGGGCTGTAAACTATCCTCTTAAGGATAGTTAAAGATGCTTTAGCTGCATCTTTTTAGTAAATTGTGTCCCTATTTTTATTAATTTCAAAGAAATTTTCGATTTTTGCCTTAATTTAAATAATCACACTGGAGTTATACAGGAGCAAGTTGTTTCATTTTCATGTGCTGGTATAGTTTTGACAGCTCTCTTGGTACTGATTTCTAGTTTTATTGCCCTGTGGTCTAAGAGTGTGCTTGGTATAATTTTAATTCTTTTTTTTTTTTTAGATTTACTGAGACTTGCTTTATGGCTGAGCATGTGGTCTATCTTATAATATGTTCCATGTGCAGACAAGAAGGATGTATATTCTGTAGTTGTTGGGTGCAGTGTTCTGAAGATGTATATTAAGTCCAGTTGGTCAAGTGTTGCGTTTAAGTCCAGTTTCTTTGTGAGTTTTCTGCCTCAGTGATCTATCTAATGATGTTAGGGTGTTGAAGTCTACACTATTAATGTTTGCTTGCCTACATATTTTTGCGGGCCAGGAAAAACTTGTTTTATGAATAGTGGTGCTCCAGAGTTGAGTGTTTATATATGTATATTTGGGATAGTTAAGCTCTGTTTTTTGTTTTTTGTTTTTTTTTTGGCTTGTACTCTGTATCATTACATAATGTTCTTCATTGTTCTTCTAAATTTTTATTAGTTTGCAGTCTATTTCATCTGATGTAATAGATTCCTGCTCTTTTTTATTTTCTGATTGCATAGCAGATCTTACTCCATTGCTTCACTTTGAGCATGTGATTCATTTACATGGAAGATGGGTCTCTTGAAGAAAACAGATGGTTGAGTCCCGCCCTTGTATCCAGCTGACCATTCTACAAATTTTAATTGGGATATTTAACCTATTTACATTCAAAGTTAGTATTGATATGGTTGATTTTTATCTTGTCATCATGTTGTTAGCTGGTTGTTACCTAGTCTTGATTATTTAGTTGTTTTATGGTGCCTGTGAGCTATGTGCTTAAGTGTTTTGTTTGTCTGTTTTATTTGTGGTAGCATGTGACATCTTTTTTTCAATTTCATGTTTAGCATTCCCTTAAGGACCTCTTGTAATTCTGACCTGGTTGAAATGAATTACCTCAGCAATTGCTTGCTGGAGAAGAATTCTATTTCTCCTTCACTTATGAAGCTTAGTTTGGCAGTATATAAAATTCTTGATTGGAATTTATTTTCTTTAAGGATGCTGAAAACCTTTCTGGCTTGTAAGGTTTCTGCTGAAATGTCTGCTGCTAGACTGTGGGGTTTCTTCTGTATGTGACTTGACCCTTCTTTCTAGCTGCCTTTAAGATTTTTTTTCCTTTTGTGTTGACTTTGGTGAATCTGGATGAGGATGGTCTAGATACTTGTATAATATCTACCCAGGGTTCTCTGCATTTCTTGGATTTGCATGTCAACCTCTCTCCTGAGATTAGGGAAATTTTCATGGACTATATAATCAAATATATTTTCCAAGATGCATATTCTCTTTCTTTCTCTCTCAGGAATGACAATGAGTCATGTATTTGGTCTCTTCACATAATATCATATTTCTTAGGGGGTTTATTAAATTTTATAAAATTCCTTTTATTTTTTCTGAGTTGATTCAAAAAACCAGTCGTCAAGCTCTGATATTCTTCCCTCAGCTTGGTCTACTCTGCTGTTAATACCTCTAATTATATTATTACATTCTTAAGTAACATTTTCACGTCTAGAAGTTCAGTTTCATTCTTTTAAAACGGCTATTTCATCTTTCTGTTCTTGGATCATTTTACTGGATTCTTTGGATTCCTTGGATTGGGTTTCTGCTTTCTCCTGAATTTCAATGCACTAAATTGCCATCCACATTCTGAATTTTGTGTCTGTCATTTCAGACTGGTTAAGAACCATTGCTGAGGAGCTAGTGAACTCATTGGGAATTATGGGGAGACTCTGGCATTTTGAATTGCCACAGTTCTTGAACTGATTCTTCCTCATCTTGGAGAATTGATGTTTCTTTAACTGTGATGTAATTTGAGTATAGTCAGTTGGCTTCATTTCTGGATGCCTTCAGAGGCCCAGGCCTCTGTATAGGATTTTTATGTGTGGCTGAATTCTTGTTTTTGCTTCCCATATGAATATATCATCAGGAAAAGTTTTGGTGGTTTAGTCCAGGCTGTGATGCAGTAGATGGTGCTTAAGAGTAATGGCCAGTAGGTAGACTAATATCCAGTCACACTGCTCTCTTGCATTTTCTCACATTCATAGGCATGCTCTGTATTGTGGGGGGATAGAGAGATGAAGCCCTCACCAGATCTGCTCCTGGGCCGTGTTGGATCCCTTTCTGATCATTGGCACTGTGTCGTTTCTCTTGTGTTTCTTTTGTTAGATGTTCCAGGCTGCTGGGAGGAAGGGAGGCCATTGAGCAGAGGCTGCAGCAGAAAGATGTATCACACCCATTCTGGACTGGCCCTGTAGAGGGACACATGCCCCACTTCCACTGCATCCCTGGGGAATGGGCATCTATGGCTGCTCTCCACTGAAGCTGCTCTGTGCCATCCAAAGCCTTGTCTCTGTCTGCTCCTTGGGGAAATCTTGCCAGCTCAAATGTTCATGGGTGCCGTGGGGTCCCCTATAGCTTAGATCCCAGAAGTACAAAGCGAGAGTGAGCTATATCCCTTAGTTCCCTCATGCACCCCTTTCTCAGGAGCCATTCAGGACTGGAACTAGCACTAGTGTCTGAGTACCTTGTACGGGGATCCAAGCTTCCTCCCTCTTCAACTATGGCCTTAGTGTCGCCACTCCATTGCATTTTTATCTCCAAACATTTGTTCAAATTATGGTGGTTTAGTCAATAATGTGGTCTGCCTTCTTGGGAGCAACGCTCCTTGGCTGTATTTAGTCAGTCATCTTTTCCTGACTCCGACCATTATTCTTAACAGGTTATTCTACGAATTATTATTTGTTTACAATAGAGAAAATATGTTAGGGTGTTTTATTTGTTTAATATGTTTGCCTATTAATGCTAAGCCTAGGGTTATGTTCAGAGAATACAAAAGTTATTTCTATGCTATTTGTATAATTTTTTTCTTTATTGATGTAAACTGGCTTTATGTCTATATCCAACTAAATTGTGTCTATAAAGTTTACAAAACATTTTGGGCAGCTTATCAAATATTACATTAATGATTAGCATCCATCATCTCATCAGAATCAAGACAAAATTAATTTGATATAATAAAAATTGGTATATACTGAGGTGCACTTTTTCTTTGTAGTTAGTGTTCTGGCTATCTTCTGATTATGCATCCATATCCAAGTTAAACTCTTCTGGTCCTGGGAGGCTAATCTATTCGGGCTGCACCAACAGGTTACTGACCTACTGGCTTCTGGTGTATTTCCCAATGAAAAGCACTGGCATGATGGAAGAAGGTAAGGAGAGAAGTTGATTATATACTGCCCAGCATCTCTTAGGACAGATTCAGATAACTGGATGCCCCACTACCAAAAATCACAGACCCTGTCAGATAGTAATTTTCACCTCATCACACCACTCTTCTGCTTCTCTCTCTCTCTTTCCCCAAGAACATGATCTTATTTGCTAACTAAATAAAACCTGTCATGTATGTGTTCAAAAATATCAAACATACTCCTCTATATATTTTTATGAAAAAAGAAAGACCTCAATATTACTGAGAGGATAAAAAGTGGACAAAATCCTTCTGTATTATGGATTGTTTATTATTTGGGAAAGTTAAAGAGCTGTTCAATTCAACAAGATTATCAAGGAACTCATATATTTAAAGACCAACAATTTTTAAATATGTGTATTTAATCTGCTTCCAATTCTTCTAACAATATGAAAAATTCACCATGAAGATGACTTTCTCTACCCATGATGTATGTAACTATATGATAACTGACAGTATGAAGCAAAACTACTATAATTACAAATAATGATTAAGGAATCACAATACATTAATAGTATTTTGAAACATCTTGTATCATACTAGAAAGTATAGTATTCTGTATTACTTGTGTCTCGTTTTCTTTTTTACTAGATATATCTCTACACTAATAAGTCTTGGTGCTGATGATATAAGAAAATTAAGATTATAACACACAATGCAATTAATATTAAAGGTATATTCAAACAGTGTATAATTATTTTGTGGATAATTTTATATTAATTAAAAGCAAAGGCAAAAGTATATATATTTTATATAATATATATTTTCCATGTATATTATATAATATAGATACACACATATGTGTATATATATAATGTATAATTAGATAAATAAGCAAAAAGAATTATAACCCAATTTCGATTAAATCTTGTCTCGGGTATAAAAATTTTAAATGTTCTTTCTTAGCTGAATTTATTCTTTGTATTTCAGCATTACTCATATATTAACCACTTAGTAGTTTGTATCTCTCTAGGAATGTGTTGTTTTCATCTAAGTTATCTGATCTATTGGCCTACATTTATCTTGAAACCTAGATGTTGAAAGTTATGTCTCAGGCTTTTTTAAGCTACTGAGAATTTCCATTTATATGTAGAAAAATGTCTTGATGGAATCTTAACATCTAAGGAATTACTAAGCAGTGTTGTGTATGTACAGCTTTATGAAAAACTAAAATAATTTACAAATCAGAATAACCAAGTTCCTAATAAGGTTAGCAATCTAACTTCAGCTACAAACAAAATTTGTATTAAACATTATCAAACCTTTCCCCTACTACTATTGTTAGTTTAAGTCTGTATTAATTATGGTGCATTAGAATTGGTTGCTGATTAGTATCTTCTAATCCTTTTATTTTTACCATAAAATAGTTATAAATTAATTATTTACATTTAACCCCTCATAATTAAATTCTGAAGCATGATTATCTGACTTATATTGTGTTATAACAGGGCTATCCCAGGAGTTTCCACTGCTGCTGCCACGTTTTCCAAAAGTGTTTTTGTTTGTGTGTTTTGTTTTCTTTTTGTTTTGCCTTGCTTTTTGAGACAGAGTTTCTCTCTTGTTGCCCAGGCTGGAGTGCAATAGCACGATCTTGGCTCATTGCAACCTCTGCCTCCTTGGTTCACGCGATTCTCCTGCCTTAGCCTCCCAAGTAGCTAAGATTACAGGTGCCCGCCACCATGCCCAGCTAATTTTTTGGTATTTTAGTAGAGATGGGGTTTTACCATGTTGTTCAGGCTGGTCTCGAACTGCCGACCTCAGGTAGCCCACCTTCCTCCACCTCCCAAAGTGCTGGGATTACAGGCATGAGCCACCGTGCCTGGCCTCCAAAAGCTTTACAAAAATGTTTTGGATACTTTGAGCCCACTTGCCTTGTGAAAAAATGGTTATAACTTATTTAACAAAAGTTTGACAAGTGTGTTTTTTCTTCACCAATAACGCAATAAAGAATTGCAGATAGTCACAGAAATATTTTCCATACGGTTGATATCAAGCTGTAACAACAAGTATAATATCAGAGAGGTAGAAATACAATTGTGAATCAGGGAATTGATACATTCTCAGCTAAATAACTGGCATACAGAGTAAAATTTATTGTTCTAATTATGGTATATTCTTTACAATGGAGATTTAAAAAATGTTTTCCATGATCCATACTTAGTATTAAGGACATTTTATATTTTTCTATTTCTTCCAAAGCTGTTTTAGTTCCAATTATAAAAGGTGCTATAAACTTATTTGGCAGCAGTAAAGTTTCTAATTCTCTGTTGATGGTTATGTTGAAACAATTAAGAATCATATTTTAAACAATCTCTTGAACATCTTTTAAATATATTCATGCATATTATATTTTATTTAAATAGTCCTTTTATTTACTATCAAGATTATATTTTCCCAGCGTTACCTCTGGCTTTGCTGGTATGGTTTATAATATAACAATCCAGATTTGTTTAATCAGTATAAAACATTTATACTGAAATATTTCAAGTCATTTGTCATACAGTGAAGCTAAAATAAAGAAAATTATGCAAAAGTGTAAATAAGAAGTAGAATATATGTGCAGTAGAGAGAGCCTCTTTAAACTGTCTTGGAAGTGATGAAAGCATGACACAAAAATGTTTATACTAGAAATATTAGAATACGTTTACTACATCTGTTCTTTGATATAATCCCTTACCTCAAATTAGTTTAATTATAAATATTTAGATTTATTTCTTAAATAGCAGAGTAATATTTTTATTTAACTTTTGGAAATATATTTCTTATTCAAGGATGCTCTGGGGTGCTTTATATGTAATAGAACTTTTTAAAATGGATATACTCCAAGTTTAACCGTATTAACAAAATACCAATAAACATTTCAAATTAGAGAAGTTGTGAAAAATAGGAATCTAGAGTTGGAAGTAGCTTTAATGATCATGTAGCCCAATCTCCTCATTTTACAGACAGAGAAATTAAAGGACAGTGAGAGTACCTGACATTAAGCCAAGATTATGACAACAAATTACCAGTAAAGCTAGGACTTGACCCCGATCTTGCAGGGGCCAGGCATTTAAAATTGGTGCTCCTTCCACTATATTAAACAGTAACAGAAGTGTTTCTAGCGATATATTACTAAATTAACTCTATAGATTATTCTCATTTCATTTGTTATGTTTTTATTACATTTCTTATACACATTATTTTGATTTAGGTTTCAGAGCCTAAATTTAACTTTAAAAACCATAGAAGAGAAGTTGTATGTTAAAGGCATATTCATTTTCCAGAAACTCATAATTTTAAAAATTCAGATTTGAGTAAGTCAAATAAAATCTAAGTTAAGTATACAACTTGCTAAAGTTCTAATATTCATCAGCAGGTCTCCTAAATTAGAACTTGTAAGTGGAAAGAGATACATTTTGGAAAAATTTCAAGTTATTCTGTTTGTCATTTTCTGCTCAGGTCAATTAAGAGACTCCTAAAATCAAAAACAATTGCTATTTATTGTTAAGTGAAATTAATGTTGTATTAATTATATATAACATTTTTCATTGGGATACATTTAGAATAACACCATATTTTTATAATATTATAGGTTCCTAGTATTTGCACCCCAAAGTGCTGCAATATAATACCCCAATTCTTGCTATTATATACCAACATGGAAATACTAATTGCTTATTTTTCCCCCTTTAAAAAAAGTGCGCAATATGTTGCTTTTAGATAGTCACATAATTATGTGACTATTGTTAAATTTCTAATTTTAGAATATTTTAATCACCTCCAGAGAAACTTCATAAACATCACCAGTCATTCCCACACATTCACTCCCATACACACTCTCAGTTAACAGTAAACATTAATCTATTTATTGTCTCTAAGATTTGCGTATTCTAGAAATAGTACATAAACAAAATCATACAATATTTGCTAACTGACACTAGCTTCTTTCACTTAGTATAACGTTTTGAAGTTTCACTCATGTTGTAGCATGTGTTAGTGCTCTTCTTTTTTTAATTGCCAAATGATATTCTAGTGTATGGATATATCACATTTTGTTGATCCATTAATCAGTTTCCTAGATAACTTTTGACCACTTGAGAAAATTCCCTTTTATTTCTACTATATTCTTATTATAAATTGGTATTGCTTTTTCTGCATTCATTGAGATGATAATGTGTTTATTTATTCTGTTAATATAATGCATTAAATTTATTTTATGTATTAAACCAACCTTAGATAATTGGGATAAATGTCACTTGACCATAGTACCATTACTGGATTCAGTTTGCTACAATTTTTATACATATTTTTGTGCCTATATTCATAAGAAATATTAATCGGCAGTATTAACTAATCAAGATCTCTTTGGTTTTGATATCAGGGCAATACTGATCTCGTAGAATGAGTTAGGAGGTATTTTCATTTTTTTTCTATTTTATAGAAGCATTTCTGAATAATTGGATTAATTTTCCTTCATATTTGGTAGAACTCACCAGTGTAGCGGGGGTGCTGGGCTTTTCTTTGTGGAAAGTTTTACATTCACTAATTCAATGTATTTACCTGCATGGTCTATTCAGATATTCTGTTCGTTCTTGAGTCAGCCTTAGTAGTTTGTATCTCTCTAGGAATGTGTTGTTTTCATCTAAGTTATCTGATCTGTTGGCCTACATCTATTCAAAGAACTCAACTTCTAATTCTCTCGAAATAGAGCTTTCGTTCAAGGCTGACATAGGGCTGGAAAGAAAGAGATTGAGATAGAACAAGCTAAAATGTCCTGAAGCTGATAATTTTCACTTAATGTAATTTGTACTAAAATTTTCCTGGTATCCCATTATGATAAAATTCTCTCAAAAATGATGGTTATTAGTAAACCTAATGTATACACATTAAACAACAACATATTAAAGGTAATTATTAGATTCAACATATTTAAAGGTGATCCTTAATCATCTGATTATGATTACTTTTGAAACATGTGATTTCAATTTGGCATTCAAGTCATAAGATCTACCTTGCCAGACGACATTATTGTATCCTTAAACTTATTACAATAACAAAATAAAAATTCATCTCACTTTAAAAATAAAGAAAAAATACTTTGGAAATCTCAGATTAATTTTTTTCTAATAATACTTTATTTTCCAAAATTTTATTATCTTTAAATCTTCTTCCTGATGTGCTCAGTCTTGTGCATGAGTAACAGTTTGCATGAAGTCAAATGCAGCTGAAGTTGGGTTTCTTGTGTGAAACCTTTCAGTTAATCTTTCCAGAAGCATTATTAAAATACTATAACCTCCAATGGAGTCAGTTGGCCTTTGGGAAAACGTACTATTTTAAGAAGATCTAGGTCTTTTGGAAATTTCTATGCTCCCTCATTTCTACTTTTTTACGTAATAGCTATTAAAGTGAGCGATGCCTTGCTGAATGACTGCACAGCAAAACCTACTTGTTTTAAATACTATGCAATCTGTACTGCAAGTTACTGGCTAATTGCAGTAATTTTTTTCCACTGACCAGTGAAATCTCACTCTCTGTGGGAGTTACTAATCCTCACACAACAGACCATATTACCCTCTCTGAGTATTCATGACCACTCACAACCCTAAACCCTGGAGTTCATTACCATCTATGAAAAATCTCTATGACCCAAAACAACATGAGGACTTGTGAGTACTCCAGAATAACCACAGATGCAATAGTGTATGTCTTCATTTCTGCGTGCCTTCAAAAGCTTTGTTTGCACAGACAAAAACACAGCCTTTCACTAAAGCTTCAAACACAAATGACATCTATAGTGTGTGGTAATTAGCAAACTGAATTTGAAATAAGCATTGTTAAAACGATATTTATTAATCAATGTTAACTATATATTTAGATTCACGTCTTGTGGTCATTAATGCTCATCAATTGATTCCTGATGTTAAAAGACAAATGTGCTAATTAGAAAAAAACACAGAAAGCAAAAAATTAAAATTACAACTCCTATAATCACACTAAAAAAATGTTTTAATATATTTCTGTCTATTGCTATATAGCTCTTAAATCATGAATTTTATACATCAAATAATAGATGAGCAGAGCAATAGAAAGACATATATTTGTGTACATAAGGCAACTCTACATAAATAATCTACATCTTGCTTTACTCTCTCTACAAAAGAAATCTTTCTGCCACTATACTTTTTATATTTACAATGGCTGCATGTTATTCCACTGTATACATTTACCTAATTTACTTCATCATTTCCTTTGTCCTGTGCTTTTGAATTATTGTTAGTTTGACCTATATGAAGAAGGGTTGAATATATTTGACCATACATTATGGGTAACACTTTGCATTGTTTTCTTAGCAGAAATTCCTAGAAGTAGAAGCTGAGGTCAAAGTAATGCTTAATTTAATACTGTTGTTAATAGCAGGAAATTATTATTCCATATTGTCACTTTGTCCTTGAATTTTGTTCTATTTTTTATTTCTATGTTACCATTTTTATTAAAATAGAAGATTTTTTCATTTTTAGCTACTTGTAAAGCTTACAGTTTATGTACTTACATTTTTTCTATATGATATTACCTCTTCTTAAAGATCAAATGAATTTATGTGTGTAAGGTGCTGTTTTCTTTTTCTTTTCATGTTGTTTGGTAACCCAGAATTTTACACCAATATCATTTTATGATCTTTACAATGTCTGTGGGCTTTATAATGTAAATTCTCTGCTAAATCCTGGTGTAGATTATTTGACATTTCCTTTTTTAAAATAAATTTATCCAGAAGTATATCAATTGTATTAGTCATTTAAGTAACCTATATTTGAAATATTTGATCATCAATTGTAAATGTTTTAATTAAAAAATATTTTGAGCCAGGCACGGTGGCTCACACCTGTAATCCCAGCAAATTCGGAGGCTGAGGCAAGTGGATCACCTGTGGTCAGAGGTTCAAGACCAGCCTGGCCAACATGATGAAACCTCGTCTCTACTAAAATTACAAAATTAAGTTGGGCATGGTGCATGCCTGTAATCCCAGCTACTCAGGAGGCTGAGGCAGGAGAATTGCTTGAACCTGGGAGGGGGAGGTTGCAGTGAGCTGAGATTGCACCATTGCACTCCAGCCTAGGCAACAAAAGTGAAATTCCATCTAAAACAACAACAACAAAAAAATTAAGACAAAGGAAATAAGCATGCCGTGCAATTATGCCATGCAATTCAAGAAGTGTGGTGATGACTTCGCAGATATATGCATATGTTTATTGTCTCGCCAATGGTATGGACTGGGACAAGTATAGGAAATGTTCTTGGAGAAAGCGTGCTACTTCCTAGTTCTCTATTGATTCATTATGTTCTTAAGTACACATAAAAGCACTTGAGTGAGCAGTAAAGCAGAGGTCTTTAAAAACAAAGCAGAGCCTGTAATCCCAGCAGTTTGAGAGGCTGAGGAGGGTGCATCACGAGGTCAGGAGTTGGAGACCAGCCTAGTCAACATGGTGAAACCCTGTCTCTACTGAAAATACAAAAAACTAGCCGGACATGGTAGCGGTTGCCTGTAATTCCAGCTACTCAGGAGGCTAAGGCAGGAGAATTGCTTTAACCTGGGAGGCAGAGGGTGCAGTGAGCAAAAATTGCACCACTGCACTCCAGCCTGGGTGACAGAGTGAGACTCCATCTAAAAAAAAAAAAAATATATATATATACACACACACACACACACACACACACACACACACAAATTTATGAGTTTTTCCTTCCATACTCTTTAGATCAAATTTCTTGTTCTGTCTTTACACTTTTGAGATAGCCTCATAGATTATCAGATTTTTAGACCTTCTTCTTTTTTAATATATAAATGTATAACTAAAATTTCCTTCAAGCACTGATTTAGCTATATCTCTCAAGTTTTTTTTGACATAATCCATTTTTACATTCATTTCTAATTTTTTGACATAATCCATTTTTACATTCATTTTTCTTAAAAGTATATGTCTTAATTTTCAAATATATGAACTTTTGAATTTATATTTCAAGTAGATTTTTTATATTAAATACACAGTGGTCACAGAACTATATTATCTTCAAATTTCTGAAACTTCTTGTGCATTGTTCATCTAAGGCACATTGCGTCTTAGAATATAATCAATTGCTGTACATATCCTATGTGCTCTTGAAAATGAATGTGTATTGTTATGAGTGTAGAGTTCTATTGAGTGTTATTTTATATATGGACATACATTCAATTTTTATATGTATTTGTCAATTATTCAACATTCTTGCTCGTTAACTGTGGTCGCCTATCAGTTACTGAGATATGTGTTAAAATCTGCCATGAAGGTTACATTTGATCCTATAGTTCTGTCAATTTTGGCTTTATAATTTTAAACTTTCATTATTAGGCACAAATATGTAAATTTTAAATCTTCATGAAATGAAAGAGTAAGAAGAGAAGAAAAAAATAAAGAGATAACTGAGGAAGCCTCACTATAGCTGACAACTCCTTGCTCTGAAGATCTGTAATAATTTATCTTTATTAGTACTAGAACCAAATATCTAAAAGCTCAGTGGATCACGCTGTAGATTCCAGAAACATATTTTTTTAACGGCATGAGAAGTGGTGACATCAACACAATGGCCAACTTGAAGCTCTTAGTGGTCTTTCTCCTCCCCCACCAATAAAACAAAGCAACAAATAAACAACTATATTTTAAACAAAATAACTAACGAGGAGCACCAGGGAACAACGTAGAAGGAACAGAAAATTTTTAGAGCACAGAAACCCATATGGATGCATAGAAAAAAAATAAAACATCTTGCCTCTGCCACCCCATACTCCAAGTCAGGATTAGCTCAGAACCAGGAGGGACTTCACCCTGTAAGGGAGCTGCAAGTGAAATGGTAAGCAGAGGATCCAAACAGCCCCCATCACCACCACAGACTCCAGGAGTCTTTACTACTGGAAAACCCTGCAGTACTCTCAGGGTCTGTGCTAAGTTGAGGGAGCTCCCAAGATTTGAGAGTTCATATGCTGTGTTACCCCTTAGAGAAGAAAAAATACTGTGCCCTACCCCAATTTCTATACTGCTACTGCTCTGTGCCATCTTGAAACCAGAGTCACTGTTAGAGTGCATCCTATTCCTGGTGCTAGCAGCCATTGCAGCCTGGAGGCTTTGCTGCCACTGTACCATGCCCACTAGAGAGTGCATCGTTCCTGAGCCTAGCGGCTGCTATGCTCTAACACCTGGAGTCAAGTTTTCTTAAGAGTTTTCCATGCTCTCATCCAAGGCCATGGTTTATCCTCCCATTTGTGCCCAAAGTGAAGTAGAAGCTTGCTTTTTGGGGACCCAGGGCATGAAACTGCAAAAGTAGTTGTGCCCAACAGTGTTCCTTTTTTCTCCACAACCTCACCAGCATGTGTTATTTTCTGGCTTTTTAGTACTAGCCATTCTGACTGGAGTGCAATGGTATCTGTTTTAGTCCATTCTCATGCTGCTAATAAAGACATACCCAAGACTGGGTAATTTATAAAGGAAAGAGGTATAGTTCGCTCACAGTTCAGCATGGCTGGAGGGCCCTCAGGAAACTTACAATCATGGCAAAGGGATAGCAAACACGTCCTTTTTCACAGGGCAGCAGCAAGGAATAGTGTCCAGCAAAAGTGGGAAGGCCACTTATAAAACCATCAGGTGTCATGCGAACTCACTCACTATTGAGACCAACAGCCTGGGGGTAACCACATAAACCCATATGGGGATTATGGGAACCACAATTCAAGATGAGATTTGGTTGCGGATACAGCCAAACTAAAAAATAGAAAAACATAAAATCAAATAATATTACTTAAATTTCTACTATGCAAAAAATCTTTTGCAATGTTTTCACATGCATTATTTAGAACTCTTGTTTATGCATCATAATATACTAACTCATTGCATAAATACATATTAAGTGTACTGCATGCCAATTAATGGATGTTGGTGATATAATATTAAATAATAAAACAGTTTATCTTTAATATTCTGGCTAATGTTCAAAGTCCTTTATGCACTAATTTGTTTAATACTTATTCTAAATTTCAAAGGTAGAATCTTCTATTATTATATGCAAATTGCAGATGAATTCTACAGTAGCACAGATGTTTTTGGTAACAGAACTGAGGTCATCCAGCTAGAAAATGAATTTAGGCCATCTCAAGTGATTTTCCATTCTGAACAAGCATCTAGGCGTGAAGATAGGCTAGTAAAAGACATTTATAAATGCTTTGATGTGGTAATTGCAGACCATACACATAAAAATAGCATTAAAAAATATGTAGGTTACCATAAAGGAATTCCAGACAGAATGATAGCCAAACTTTTAGAATGAGTCAAGGAAGAATAATTCAGCAAGTAGTTATCTTTTATTAAGGACTGGAGGTGAAAGAAAATATGGGCTTTTGAAGAGTTGTCATGGTGTAAACTCTGAATGAGGGAGAAACATGAAAATAAGGACATTTAATGTGTATTTTTATTATACATATTATATATATTATGCTATGTTGTGTATATATATTGTAGTAAGAGATTATAATTCTCATGTGAAGTTAAAGCAACTTGAGGCCTGGGATTAATGAAGATTTCTATGAGTTTCCCTTACAGAAATCAAGACATTACCTTTTTCATAGTATTTACTCAAAAATTATCAAATAAAAATGTATGATTCTTTGGTGATTTTAAAAATGAGAAAAATATAAGCACAGCTACCATTTATTAAAAACCTACTATTTTCCAAGTTGTGTTATAAGGTGTTAGTCATTTTATCTCCTCTCATTTCTCTGAGAACACTAAGTGGAAGGGAGTATTAACTTTATTTTACAGATGATTATGCTGAGAGCCAGAAGGTTTCAGTGTCAGGCACAATGCTAATTAGTGTGTGGTAAGCCATGGCCATTGGGATTTTTTCACTCCCATTATGCAACCCTACAATTTTACAGAAAAGATAATTTATATTCCCACGAATTATGAAAACAACCACTGTCTTTTGTCCTAGATGATTCACCAACTCTCTCTATATATATACACACACTATATATATACTATATATTCTATATATATAGAAAACTTTGCAAAAGACTTTTTGCATAGTAGAAATTTAAGTAATATTATTTGACTTATTTTTATTTTTTTATTTTTTCTTTTTAAAAAATTTTTTATTATACTTTAGTATATATATTATTGAAGATAGCAAACATTTTAGAACTGGAGTAACTTGTGTAGTGATCAGAGAAATAATAGAAAGTGCCTCTAAGAGGTAGTTATTACTTTATTTACAAAATTATACATTTCCTTCTGTCACATTACGGTATTTGAGTACTTAAATACCACTACTCTGTGACTCTTATTCTGTTGTCCTCCCCTCCCTGCAACTGAGGTAGTAAGTTTCAATTTCTGTTTCATTAACACAGTCTGCTTTATATCTGTATGATAGCACTTACCTTATAATGTTCTAATAATTCACATGTGTCTACATTTTATTCTATACTGTAATTATCTTGAGGACAATAATATAACTGTATAGATGTGGTATAAATAAGCACTTGGAATATGACACACATTGGTTTGAGACTGAGGTGGGGGCTGCCTTACCCCGTGATTTATGGTTCTATATTAGAGGACTATCTTTAAGAGAGCCATGCCTAACCTATGGTACACCCTCTTCACCTCTTCACTACTCCCCAAGGAACGAAAATGACATTTGTTTGATGAATTGGGAGGAAATAACTTAAAATACATACTTAGTTTTTAGTTGGTATAAGAAAGTTTTGGGGAGTGTCCACTTTGGAGAAGCGTTCCCTTGCTCAGCTATTCATAAACCTGAGTGTGTAAGTCTTCCTATATATGAGAGAAAAAATATTTGCAGACTCACGTGTTTGTATAAAAAAGTTACATTGTCCAATAAAACTTTTTTAGTAATAAAACTGATATTTTGATCTCATCTGTCTAGACTTAAGGAAGAAAAAAAGGAATTATTATTTATTAGTCCTAACAATTATAGCATCTGTTACACTGAACATGAATATATTAAAAATAGTAAATAGAACTATAAGAATAAAACAGAGGATAGTTTTATTCTAATGCTTAGTAAGTATATGCTACACTGGGTTCTGACATTTTTAAGTTTCTATAAAGTTTTGTACAAAGTTGAGTGACTATTTTGGTACAAGAGTACCAGCATTGGGGATTGTTAGTGTATTGAGTCCTGTAGTTCCTACTAAATTATATGGGTGTCCTTACCTAAACACACATGAATGTGGCAAGGATTGGGTTATAAGCAAAAAACAGTTTTCAACTTTCAGTGCAGGCAGATAACATAAATTTCAGTAACAAGGACTTTCTGTTTTACTATATTTCTCATTCCATTATGCAAAACAAAGCCTGAGAATTATTTGCTTTCAAAATTTTGTGTGTACGCAATCAATACTGTATTAATACAATTTTCATAGCTTCTTTAATCTCCTCATATGTGAGAGACTAACCTAAATTTTTAGGTCTGAAGGAATCACTACCAAAAACTATGCCCATGCAACTAATTTAGAAACCTCACTTATATGATCATTAGTGTAACTTCTGTCTGATTGAGACTAAGAAAAATAAGAAAGTTAGGAGATGAAATTTTGAGTCGTATATGCTATGGGCAATTAACACATAAGATAATTGATTTTGACAGGAGTTACTTGGGTGTTTACTTTGAAATTTAACTTTCAAAGAAATTTTCATTTTTACCATCCCCCTGGAACTTCATAATGGGAGGCAGGAATGTTAAAACTTGGTGTATCCTATTGTCATTTAATCTCATTGCAATCCCTATGATGAACTACATTGTACATATATACCTGAACCAAACTTGAGATAAGAAATGGAAGAGCCTTGAGTATACAGTAAACAGAGTCATTTTGTGTGTTCTTTACTGACTGGTATTCAAATCATTTGAAAGCAAAATTTATTTTGCCATCAGCAGTCCCAGCAGGAGCCACAGAAAAGTGGACTGTCATTTTGTCATTGTTTTCCCTACACTGGTAGTCAAGACTAATTCAGGTAAAAATATTATTAAACAAATGCATCTACTGAATTAATATTTCCACTCAAATTTACTTATTATAAGTAATAAAACTCATATCTTATTTACTATAAATTAGACTCATTTCTCTTTCTCAGAAATTAGGTTGGGAAGATGAATGCCATGTAGTTATTGACTCTGATTTACAAACATTTTCCTTCTCCTAACTTTAAGAAACTCATTGAATCATAAACTCAACACAGACTGAAGATATTCACACAGAGTGTTTTTAACAAGAACATGGAAAAGACTTAGGGTGACACTCGTCTTGATGATTAAGGTTCAGAAATAGTCCACTTTTGTAACCCTGAAAATTCCCTAATCACTGGACTACTAGTCAATTTTGATTGCAGGATACCTACCAACTGAGAGCACCTGTGTTAGCACAGCTCTACTCTATTTATCTCTATTTTCAAATTGGTGGATCCTTCCTAAGAATTTTCTCTTTCTGTTTGGTAATAACAAACACACACATGTTCAGACCTTTTAAAATCCCTATTGCTACATCTTCAGTCTTTTTATTAATTTGATCTGCCTTTGAAGTCACTGAAGATGAGAAATATGCCACAACTTTTATGGTAGCATAATAAGGGAACCCAGGTTTCCAGCTTCAATATCTATTTCCCAGTGTAAGAATTTCCATTTGTGATAAATAATTCAGGATTTTGCAGTAGCAGTACCTCAGTCCCTCCAATATTAGATCTGTTCTTACATAAAGGCAATGCTAATTTAACAAAGATATCTCAAGTACAATTCAAATAAATTATTTATTTTTTTCATACTTAACAATCCAGAGGAGACAAGTTCAGAGTTTGCCCCACCATCTTCAGCATGTGGCATTCTATCAGAGGAACCAGTCCCCAAAATTTCAACATAGGTTCTTTTCTATTTTCCCTAAGTGTTGGTCGGTCTCAGAAATAGAGAGAAAGAGTACAAAGAGAGAAATTTTACAGCTAGGCCTCCAGGGGTGACATCACATGTCAGCAGGTTCTGTGATGCCCCTTGAGCCACAAAATCAGCAACTTTTTATTAGGGATTTCAAAAGGGGAGGGAGTGTACGAATAGGGAGTGGGTCACAGAGATCACATGCTTCAAAGGCAATAAACTATCACAAGGCAAATGGCAGAGCAAGATCACAAGGCCAGGGCAAAATTAGAATTACTGAAGAGGTTCCGTGTCCCGCTGGGCACTCATTGTCACTGATAAACATCTTAACAAGAAACAAGGGGCAAGAGTAGAAAACCGGTCTGACTATAATTTGCCAGGCTGGAATTTCCTAATCTTAGCAAGCCTGAAGGGGCTGCAGGAGACCAGGGCGTATTTCATCCCTTATCTTCAACCACATAAGACAGACACTCCCAGAACGGCCATTTTAGAGACCTCCCCCTGGGAATGCATTCCCTTCCCAGGGTTATTCCTTGCTGGAAAAATAATTCAGTGATATTTCTCCTATTTGCTTTCTGCAAGAAGAGAAATATGACTCTGTTCTGCCTGGCCCCGCAGGCAGTCAGACCTTTTGGTTAACTCCCTTGTTGCCTGAAAATCACTGTTATCCTGTTCTTTTGTAGAATACCCAGATTCAATATTGTTCAAACACACAGGTTTTACAAACAATTTGTGCAGTTAATGCAATCATCACAGATTCCTGAGGCCACATACATCCTCAGCTTACAAAGATAACAGGATTAAGAGATTAAAGACAGGCATAGGAAAGTATAAGAGTATTGATTGGGGAAGTGATAAATGTCTATGAAATCTTCACAATTTATGTATAGAAACTGCAGTAAAGACAGGCATAAGAAATTATAAAAGCATTAGTTTGGGGAACTAATAAATGTCCATGAAATCTTCACGATTTATATTCTTCTGAGATGGCTTCAGCTGGTCACTCCGTTCAGTGTCCCCGACTTCCTGCAACAGCATTCACCTCTGTGTTTTAAGCATAAGTTCTGTATACTTAACAGTAAATAGAAAAGGAAAACAGAAAGATGAATCTAATACTTTTCTATTAGAGACTGTGAAGAGACTTGGCATAATTCCTGGTCATAAGCCTTTGGCCAGAATCTAATCACATGGCCAAAACTAGCTGTGAGCAATGCTGGGAAATACTGTTTCTAGACAGACTGCCAGATTCCCAGACAAAACTTTGAGAAAGGCAGGAGAAATGAATATTTGGTGAACAATTGACAGTCTTTGAACATGCAGGAACTTATTTATTATTTGTCTGTCTTTACAGTGTCTTGTTTATGTAGATAATTTTATAGGCATATTTAAAATAATAACAATATAAATACAAATTAAAATTATACAGATAATTTATAGAAAATAATTAGTTTATAATTTAATTTTACTTGAATTTTTTAAAGTTTATAGATAACATTATATGATTTTATTGAGTACATGATGTTTTGACATATATATGCACTGTGGAATGCTGATTTGATTAACAAATGCATTACTTTACATAGTTATATTTTTCATGGGAAAAGCCCATAATATCCACTTCACTTTCTTTACATTTTTTAGGAATAGAATATAATCATCACTAATTATAGTCATTTTGCTAAACAATAGATCTTTTGAGATTTGTTTCTTTTATCAAACCATAATTATGCATCCTTTGACCAACATCTCCCCATTCTCCCTCTCCCCTCACTATCACTACCTCTGGTAACCACCATTACACTCTCTACTTCTGTGAGATCAACTTTTCGAGATTCCGTTATGCATGATATCATGTGGTATTTGTTTTTCTGTGCCTGGCTTATTTCTCTTAACATAATATTCTCCAGGTTCATCCATGTTGTTGCAAATGACAAGATTTCATTCTGTTTTATAGTTGAATAGTATTCTGTTGAGTATAAATGTATCACATTTCCTTCATCCATTTATCTATCGATGAACACTTAGGTTGACTCCATATCTTGGATATTGTAATTAGTGTTGCAATAAACATGGGAATGTAGATATCTCTTCAACATTCTGATTTCATTTCATGTATATATATATTCAGGTAGCAGAACTGTTGGATAATACGATAGCTTTATTTTTAATATTTTTAAATATTTTAACGTTTTCCAAATGGCAATACTAATTTACACTCCCACAAACAGTGCACAAGGGTTTGCTGTTCTGCACATCCTGGCCAGCACTTGTTACCTTTTGCTTTTTGATAATAGTCATTCTCACTGGGCTGAAGTGAATATTTTATTGTGGTTTTGATTTGCATTTCCCTAATTTAGTGATGTTGAGCATTTTTTAATATACCTGTTGGCCATTTGTATGCCTTCTTAAGAAATATCAATTCTGATACTTTGCCACATTTTAATCAAATTATTTGTTTTTTGTTTGTTTGTTTGGTATTTAGTTGTTTGAGTTCCCTATATATTTTGGATATGAATCCCTTGGTAGATGTATTGTTTGCAAATACCTTTTTCCATTCTGTAGGTTGTCTCTGTGCTCTGTTGATTGTTTCTTTTGCTATGCAGAAGCGTTTTAAATTAATGTAATCCAATTGATCCACTTTGGCTTTTTGTGGCCTCTGCTTTCAAGGTCTTATCTAAAAAAATCCTTATCCCTACCAATGTCATAAATAACTTCCTCTATGTTTTATCCTAATAGTTTTATAGTTGTGGCTCTTATATTTAAGTCTTTAATCCATTTTGAGCTGATTTTTATAGGGTGAGATTTAAAGGTCTAATTTAATTTTTTTATGTAGATATTCCAGTTTTCCTAGCATCATTTGTGGAAAAGATTATACTTTCCCCAGTGAATGCTCTTGGCACCTTTGTCAAAAATCCATTGGCCATAAACATATGGATTTATTTCTGGGTTATTTATTTTCCAATGGCCTACATGTCTGTTTGTATGCCACTATAATGCTGTTTTCTTTACTATAGTTTCCTACTATATTTTGAAGTCAGGTAGTATGATGCCTACAGCTTTCTCTCCCTGCTCTTTTTTTTTTTTTTTTTTTTTTTTTTTTTGAGATGGAGTCTTGCTTTGTCACCAGGCTGGAGTGCTGTGGTGCAATCTCAACTCACCGCAACCTCCACCTTTTGGATGCCTCAGCCTCCTGAGGAGCTGGGACTACAGGCATGAGCCAGCACATCCAGTTAATTTTTGTATTTTTAGTAGAGATGGGGTTTCACCACATTGGCCAAGGTGGTCTTGATCTGTTGACCTTGTAATCCTCCCACTTTGGCCTCCCAAATGCTGGGATTACAGGCGTGAGCCACTGCACCCAGGCTTCAGCTTTTTTTCCTCAAAATTGTTTTGACTATTCAGGGTCTTTGGCAGTTCCATATAAATTTTAGTATTGTTTTATTTTTCTCTTTCTGTGAAGAGTGCCATTGGTATTTTGATAGGGATTGCATTGAATCTATAGATCACTTGGGTTGTATAGACACTTTAACAATATATATTCCTCCAATTAATGACCATAGAATATCTTTTTGTTTATCTGTGTATTTTCAACTTCTTTCATCAGTGTTTCATAGTTGCTATTGCAGAAGTCTTTACCTTTTTGGTTAAATTTATTTCTAGGTGCTTTTTTTTGTAGCTATTGTAAATGAGATTGTTTTCTTGATTTCTTTTCAAGTAGTCTGCTAGTTGCATATAAAAATTCTACTGTTTGGGGTTTTTGTTTAATTTTAATTTTAATCTTAGAAACAGGGGTACGTCTGCAGTATTGTTACATGTGTATTTCTGTGATACTGAGAAGGGATCTTCTTGCAGTGCAGATTTTTGGGGTATAGATTCCATCACTCAGTTAGTGAGCACAATGTCAAATAGATAGTATGTCCATCCACGCCTCCTGCTCTCCCTCCTCCAAAGTAGTCTGCAGTGTCTGTTGTTTGCATGTTTATATCCATGTGTGCTCAATGTTTAGGTTTCAGTTACAAGTGAGAACCTGTGGTATTTGGTTTTCTGTTTCTGCATTAATTTGCTTAGGATAATGGCCTCCAGCTACATCCATGATGCTGCAAAGGACATGATTTCATTCTTTTTTATGGCTGCTTATTTCTCCATGAGGTGTATTACCACATTGACTTTATTCAATCCACCATTGATGGGCACTCTAGTTGATTCCACGTCTTTACTACTGTGAATTGTGTGGTGATGAATATATGACTGCATGTATCTTTTTCAGAGAATGGTTTATTTTCCTTTGGGTATATACCCAGAAATGGGATTACTAGGTCAAATGATAGTTTTGTTTTAAATTCCTTGAGAAATCTTCAACTGCTTTCCACACTGGCTGAACTCATTTACATTCCCACCAAGAATGCATAAGCATTCAGCCTCATCAGCCTCTGTATTTTTTTTTTTTAAATAATAGTCAATGTGACTGGTGTGAGATACTATCTCATTGTGGTTTTGACTTGCATTTCTTTGATGACCAGTGATGATGAGCATTTTTTTCCAATATTTGTTGGCTCCTTGTTTGTCTTCTTCTGAGAAGCAGTCAAGACCTTTGCCGATTTTTAATTTATTTTTTGCTTATTCATTTGTTCAACTTCCTTATAGATCTGGATATTAGACCTTTGTCAGATACATTGTTTGCTAATATTTTCTCCTATTTTTTAGGTCGTCTGTTTACTGTTGTATTGGTCCTTTTTCACACTGCTGATAAAGACATAGCTGAGACTGCGCAATTTACACAGGAAATAGGTTTAATGGACTTACAGTTCCATGTGGCTGGGGAAGCCTCACAATCAGGGCAGAATGCAAGGAGGAGCAAGTCACTTCTTACATGGATGGCAGCAGTGAAAGAGAGAGACAGCTTGTACAAGGAAACTCCCATTTTTAAAACCATCAAATCTCATGAGATTTATTTACAATCAAGAAAACAGCACAGGAAAGACCTGCCCCCATGACTCAATTACCTCCCACCGGGTTCCTCTCACAATATGTGGGAATTGTGGAAGTTATAACTCAAAATGAGATTTGGGTGGGAACACAGCCATACCATATCATTCCACCCCTGGCTCCCCACAAATCTCATTCTCACATTTCTCGCATGTTCCTGTCTCCCCACAAATCTCATTCTCACATTTCTCGCATGTTCCTGTCTTTGTAAATTGCCTAGTCTTGAGTATGTAACTATGCCTTCCCAGCGGTCCCCCAGAGTCTTAACTCATTTCAGAATTAACTCAAAAGTTGACAGTTCAAAGTCTCATCGAAGAAAAGGCAAGTCCCCTCCTCTTATGAGCCTGTAAAATCAAAAACAATTTAGTTATTTCCTAGATAAAATGGGGGTACAGGAATCAGATAATTACACCCATCCCAAAGGGGAGAAATGTACCAAAAGAAAGGGGCTAAAGGCCCCATACATGTCCAAAATCCAGTGGGGCAGTCAAATCTTAAAGCTCCAAAATGATTTCCTTTGACTTCATTTCTCACATCCCAGTCCTGCTGATGCAAATGGTGGGTTCCCATGGTCTTGGGCAGCTCTGCTCCTGTGGCTTTGCAGGGTACAGCCTCTTTACTGGCTGCCTTCATGGACTGGTGTTGAGTGTCTGTGGCTTTTCCAGGTGCATGGTGCAAGCTGTCAGTGGATCTATCATTCTGGGGTCTGGAGGATGGTGGCCCTCTTTTTACAGCTTCAGTAGGCTCTGAATGTGTGGGGCCACTCTGAATGTGTGGGGGCTCTGACCCCACATTTTCCTTCTGTACTGCACTAGCAGAGGTTCTCCATGAGGGCCTTGCCACTGCAGCAAACTTCTCTCTGGGCATCCAGGCATTTCCAAACATCTTCTGAAATCTAGGTGGATGTTTGAAAACCTCCAATTCTTGACTTCTGTGCACTCACAGGCTTAACATCACGTGGAAGTTAACAAGGCTGGGGGCTCACACCCTCTGACACCATGGCCCAAGCTCTAAATTGGCCCCTTTCAGACATGGCTGGAGCTGCTGGGATGCAGGGCACCAAGTCCCTAAGCTGCACATAGCATGGGGACCCTGGGCCCAACCCAATAAACCATTTTTTCCTCCTGTGATGGGAGGAGCTATCGTGAAGACCTCTGCCATTCCCTGGAGACATTCTCCCCATTGTCTTGGGGATTAACATTTGGCTCCTCATTACTTATGCAAATTTCTGCAGCAGGCTTGAATTTCTTCTCAGAAAATGGGATTTTATTTTCTACTGCATTGTCAGGCTGCAAATTTTCTGAACTTTTATCTTGTTTCCCTTATAAAACTGAATGCTGGCCAGGCATGGTGGCTCATGCCTGTAATCCCAGTACTTTGGGAGGCCAAGGCACATGGATCACCTGAGGTCAGGAGTTCAGACCAGCCTGGCCAATATGGTGAAACCCCATCTCTACTAAAAATACAAAGATGGGCTAGGCATGGTGACAGGTGCCTGTAGTCCCAGCTACTCTGGAGGCTGAGGCAGGAGAATCACTTGAATCGGGAGGCGGAGGTTGCAGTGAGCTGGGATAAGTCCACTGCACTCCAGCCTGGGCAACAGAGACTCCCTCTCAAACAAAACAAAACAAAACAAAACAAAACAAATCTCTCTCAAGTTCAAAGTTCCAAAAATCTCTAGTGCAGGGGCAAAATGCCACCAGCCTTTTTGCTAAAACATGACAAGTGTCACTTTTACTCCAGTTTCCAACAAGTTCCTCATCTCCATCTGAGACCACCTCAGCCTGAATTTCATTGTCTATACCATTATCAGTATTTTGGTCAAAGTCATTCAACAAGTCTCTGGGGGGTTCCAAACTTTCTCACGTTTTCCTGTCTTTTTCTGAACCCTCCAAACTGTTCCAGCCTCTGCCTGTTACCCAGTGGCCTGTTACCTTTTCAGCAGTGGCCCACTCTACTGGTACCAATTTACTATATTAGTCTATTTTCACGCTGCTGATAACGACATACTCAAGACTGGGCAATTTACAAAAGAAGGAGGGTTTAATGGACTTACAGTTCCATATGGCTGGGGAAGTCTCACAATCATGGTGGAAGGCAAGAAGCAGCGAGTCATGTCTTAAATGGATGGAGCAGGAAAAGAAAGAGAGCTTGTCCAGGGAAACTTGTTTTTAAAATCATCAGATATCGTGAGACTTAATCACTATCATGAGAACAGCATGGGAAAGAGTCTCCAACCCCCAGCTCCCCACCCCTGTGGCCAGTGATTCAATTACCTCCCACTTGTTTCCTCCCAGGACATGTGGGAATTGTGCTGGTTATAATTCAAAATGAGATTTGGGTGGGGACATAGCCAAACCATATCAACTGTGTTGATAGTTTCTTTTGCTGTGCTGTTTGCACGTTAAATTCATATCCTGCAACTTATAACTTTAATTAGTACTTAAAGTTTGATGAAAATATTAGCCTTTGCATAATCAATAAAAGTTCATTATATATACTCTAATGGTTGAAATATCTCAGCTAACAAATATATTTAACATTTTACTCTCCTAGATAAAATTTATGATCTCTGCATATAACTTAAATATTTTGTTTCCCTGACAAATGTCCACACATATTTTATTGTTCTCGATAGTTTAGCTGACAAATATTGTGGCCACTTTCATATGTGCATGATCAGTATTCCTTTGCAATACGCTTTTTGAGGTTTAATAACTCTTAGCTAAAAGGTATACCTTCTCCTGTCCTATTGAGAGTTATGAGGTCTTATCTTTCCTACTTTCACATAATGAGATCCCACTTCCACTGCTAACAACAAAGCAATTTTAGTACAATTAGGTATTAAAAAAAAAAAAAAAAACCTGTAATTTTGGCATGTTAAAATTTGGGATGGTTTCTTTTCTCTTTTTTCCTCTTGCAGTGCAGATTTTATGAGCAATAAAGTTTTGTTTGTAAATTCTGTATCTACTGGTTTTCTTCACAAGCTTGATGTTGAGAACTTATTAAAACAACAAATTTACTATGAGTGTGTATTGTAGAACAATTGTTTTCTTCAGGGTTTCTACAGAGCAAGAAATACAGTGAGATATTAACAAATATTTTCTAAATACAATGTCTGGGAAATTATATTTTATATAAAGTTATTAGTATTTATGTTTCTTACAGGATTTCTTTGTGTCTTATTATGCTAAGTAAATTGTCACTCTTTCTAAAAACGCAGTTATAGAGCTTAACATTATCCAAAAGCATTTTGCTGTGATACCTGTAATAGATTACAATATTGTTCCAAGTTTTTACCTCTCTATGTTTCTACGTCTTTGTCCTTCCATTAGAGATAGAGTGACCTTTCCATTCTCTACGTGTCTTGCTTCACTATGTGACTTATTATGGCTAAGAGAATGAGGTGGAAGTTATAGCATCACATTTTCAAGCCAAGGATATAAGAACCATCTTATTTTCTGTTCAGCTACCTCTTATGTTTCTGCCATGAAAATGAGAACAAAAGAAGTCAAAGTAGTTATTTGCTCCAAGTAGACACATTTGGATGATACATGGACCCAACACAAAGCTTGGAGACACACCCAGCTGATCTCTGCAAGATAAGTAAACCAATCTCAGCAAAATGACAGATGTGTGATCATGGCATTAAATGCCTTTTGTTTTATGCCACTTAATTTTGAAATGGTTTTAATGCACATTAATTTATAAATAGCTACCTGATACAGAAACATTTGTATACAACTCAGTATGGTTAGATTACTGTATTATTAGAGTTCTCCAGAGATACAGAACAAATAGGAAATTAGATAGATAGATGAAAGATAGATAGATGATAGATAGATAAAGCAATAGATAGATAGATAGATAGATAGATAGATAGATAGATAGATAGATGATAGATAGGTAGATAGATAGATAGATAGATCGAGCAATAGATAGATATATGGGTAGATAGATAAGCAGGAATGTATACATACATACAGAGAGGGAGATTTACTTATTTTAAGAAATTGACCCACATGATTTTGGGGCCTGCCAAGTCTGAAATCATAAGGGCAGCCTGAAAACTCAGACATAATTTGATGCTCTAGTCTCAGAGCAGAATTTCTTCTCAGGGAAACCTGAGTTTTTGCTCTTAAGGCCTCCAACTGACTGAATGAGGCCTGCCCACGTTATTGTATTTAATCATTACTTAAAATCAGCTGAATACAGATATAACAACAATAACAGAACACCTAAACTGCAGCACCTAGATTTGTGTTTGATTAAATAACCGGGTACTACAGCCCAGGCAAGTTGACCCATAAGACTACCCATCATGATTACCAAGGAAGAGAGCTGATAAAATATTGCAATGCAAGTAAGCCCACAAATAAAAGAGGGGATATAGACTCCTCCATTTATTTTCTTTTGTTGATCTTTCAGTTTTAGTAGATGGGATTAACTTTAATATTAAAAGACAAAAATGGAAAAATATAAGTGCAGACATGAAATCATAGCTCACCTTCTTGAGCAAAATTTGAAGACTGCCATCCCAATGGAGAATATTAATGAAACTGGAAGCAACTGGAAGGCGGGCTATAATTTGCCGCCTCTTTCCCACAAGAAATGCCTAATAATCTAGGCTGAATCCAGTTACTTGATAAAAAAAGAAAAGGAACGGAAAACTAGATATGCATAAAATGAGTAGCCTAACATTCTATTTTCCTTAATTCCAGGATTATAGCAGAGCAAAACAGTGATAAAATTAGTGGAAAATTAAGCTGAATGTTTTGGAGAATAAGTCAGTAAGAAAAAATTACATTTTATTAATCTTAACATTCAAACAAATTGAGAAACTATTTTAAAACTATATAACATAAAGCTATTGTAAATTCATTTAATCTAAGAGTTCTAAAAGAAACCTGTGTCAATGACATAATCAAGAAATACCCTAAAATAAACAAAATAATGAAAAATGTATTTCAAACAAAATGTAGTTGAATGAAATAGTTCAGATGGATTAGTAATTATACAAATAAGATGTATTATACATAGCTACAGATCATATGGGATAGAACAATAACTCAAATTGCTAATTTATACATGGAGAAGAATCACTTATATTAACCTGAAAGATCTTAACTTTTATACGTTCAGAAAGTTAAAATACACGTTCAAATGATAAGGCTTGAACTGAGATTTGTCTGGCTTCACAGTTTCTCTCTTTTTATATACTGCCATCCTGCTTCCTTTATTTGGCCTATATTGTCCTTTAAAATCTGGTTCTTCCCTCTTTACCAACTTCATCTCCTGAAAGCCCTCCTTCATGAACTGCACTCCAACCATACTACACTCTGTGACCTTAATAAAATGGGCTGTGAGTTTTACTCACTCTTTGTGCTCTTCTTGAGGCAAACTTCTTCAACTTTTCTGTAAGGCAGTGCTGCTCAGACTTTAACACAGATTAAAATTGTTTGGAGGGCTTTTAGCAGACATATTGATGAACATCATCTCCATGGTTTTTGACTCTAGGTTAGTGGCCTAATAATTTGCATTACTAAGAATTTCCCTTGTGACACCAATCCCTCTTGTTTGGGGACCACACTTTGACAACCACTGCCATATAGGACATTTAGTCTTCAAGATTCTGCTTATTAATGTGTTCTCTGCAATTTTAGTCTTAGTCCATTGGCTTCTTCTACGTTGTAATGTAATGCTTATAATGAGATAATTTCTATCTGTAAAATAAGATTCATAATTTATATCTGTAAAATAAGATTCAGGATTACTATAAGAACAAAACGTTTCTCAAAATAAGTTGCTCAAAGCCACATAACTGGTAAGTACTAGGAAAAATAAAAGGCAAATTTAGGCCAAGGTGGTGGCTCATGCCTGTAATCCCAGCACTTTGGGAGGCCGAGGCAAGCATATCATGAGGTCAACAGATCAAGACCATCCTGGCCACAATGGTGAAACCCCATCTCTACTAAAAATACAAAAATTAGTTGGGCGTGGTGGCACACGCCTATAGTCCCAGCTACTCGGGAGAAACGCTTGAACCCTGCAGGCTGAGGTTGCAGTGAGCCGAGTTCGCACCACTGCACTCCAGCCTGGCAACACAGCGAGACCCCATCTCAAAAAAAAAAAAAAAAAAAAAAAAAGGAAAAGGCAAATGTAACTATGACAATACAGCATACATACCCAATAGAAATGGGGTGTATGTGTGTGTATTTGGGAAGCATAGAAGCAAAGAGGAAAATAAATTAGTTAAATGTCATGGCTAGATAAATGACACAGAAAATGGTGAATATGGGTTAAGACTATAGTGCTCATGTCTGAAATTGACGATCTAGATATAGCAGATACTTGTCACATCCTTGATGTTCTGCATATTCTCATTTAAAATCTCAGAAGATTGAAATTTCTTTGTGCAGTAGGGTGACCTAAATATTTATTCTTAGTGAATCTGAGCGTAAGTTTGTATTACCTGAGTAGATTTGAAGAAGACTCTGATGATTGTTTCCTGAAGACTCTGATGAATGTGTTAGTACAAGGTGAAACACAAAAAATGCCCAAATTTTCATCCATATCCTTTCCTTCCCCAACTTCACAAGTATAACTCTGTTAGGGTTAATCACTTCAATAAAAATGCATAACTAACCTTTTTGCCTCATTACTTGTGATGTGAGTAATTCAAATAACCTAATGACCACCTTGTCATCTAATCCATTGAAACATATCATAATTGTTACCCCTACTGGAAACATTTCTTTCTTAAACTCTAAATTCTATAGTTGAACTACACTGATTAGGATAGTAAGAAAAAAAAGTGAACACATTTGAAAGATTTAGGAGACCCTACTCTATAGCTCAGTAGTTTATAGTATCATACTTCAGGACAGCATTTCAAACTCATAAGGAATTGCCTTCCACCCAACACTATGCTAAAACACTGGGTCGGGTCATCCAGTGCTTAAGAAAATCTTCTGCTCCTGATTGATGAGATAGATAATACAACTATTGTATCCTAAACATTAATCCATTGCCCTACATCCTTCACTGTGAATGAGATTCATGTTGCAATGCTTTTTGGGGTACAATATCACAAAGTTATATAAAACAGCCACTAAATACATGAATGGCAGTACTTGCAAAGGCAAGTTGTCTGAATAAAAGCAAATCTAGATTCCTGCTACCAAGTTTCTAGCTGGATTCCTTGACATATGTGACATTCCAAGGCTTAGAGACATGAAGAATAGTGGCTAAAGAAATTATTAGGGATTTTTTTCCAAAGAAGTATTTTTTTCCTTATCAATATCCTCATATCCTCATAAGACACCTGGAAAGTTATGACATTTACTGCTGTTACACTGCAGTAACCCTCAGAATCAAGCCCCAAGTTTGTTTTTCATGAGTTGTGAGATTCTGCCTACATAAGCCAAGAGATAACTTTAAAAATGTCATAGAAATTCAGAGTTATGGCCTACATCTTAAGATAAAAGTACCAAAAGTTAAGCTTATTATTCTCTTAACTTATATCCATTCTCATCAGTCACAACCACCCTAATCTCCTAACATATTCAATGGCAGAACCTACCTGGCTACACAGAGCATAGCCCTCAGTAAACCCATGTTGATAATATATTATCTTTTTTTTTTTTTTTTTTTGCAACAGGGTACCAGCTACTGTTAAGATCCCATCCAAAAATATTGATTATATTGCTACTTGTTGCCCTGTTTACTCCATGCAACATAATACCTCTTATTTCCTCCAGGCCCTGTTATCTTCTTTATCCATGGCATATGAGAAAAGAACATTCAATCACATTGTAGACTTTCTGATAGATCACAAAGAACAATACTTCAAAATTGCCCCACAGGAAGATGAGAAGACTGAGGCATTTGTCCATTTACAACTAAACACATCTGGCTGAGGGAAATGATTCTGGGATATATTTGCATGCAGCTTAGAGGTTTCCTATAGCTGTAAAAATTAACAATTGTTGTATAACAAATTATTTCAAAACTTAGTGACTTTTAAAACAACACAAATTTATTTTGTCATTTCTATGGGCTAGGAATTTGGACATAGCCTACCTGGGCCATTTGCTTCAAAGTCTCTGAAAAGTTGTGCTCAAGATGTCAGCGACGGCCTCAGTCATTTTAAGGCTGAAATGGAGAAGGACTCACTTGTAAACTGACTCACATAATTGTTGTTAGTGTTCAGTTCTTTGTGAGCTAATTGAACTAAAGGCATAATTGAACAAAAGTCCTCAGTTTGTATCTAACTGATAGTTGCATTATTTCCTTGGTTTCTTGCCATGAGGACCTTTCAACATTGCGGTTTGCTTCATCAAAGCATCCAAGCAAAGGAAACGATAGTTAGCAAAAATTATGGAAGAAAATTTATTTTGTAATCTAATTACAGAAGTGGCAACCTATCATCTTTGTTGTTTTCTATTCTCTAAAATGTGAGTCACTACGTTCAATGCACACTCACAGGGAGGAAATTAAACAAGGGTGTGAATACTAACAAGTGATATTTTTCTGCACCATTTTAGAAGTCTGTGTATGATACTGTATTAGTCCATTCTCACATGGCTATAAAGAACTACCTGAGACTGGGTAGTTTATTTAAAAAATAGGTTTAATTGACTCACAGTTCAAAAGACTGTACAGGAGGCATGGCTGTGAGGCCTCAGTAAACTTACAATCACAGTGGAAGGGGAAGCAAGCACATCTTCACATGGTGGCAGGAGAAAAGGGGGAAGTGCCACACATTTTTAAACATCCAGATATCATGAGAACTCACTCACTATCATGAGAACAGCAAGGAGCGAATCTGCCCCCATGATCCAACCACCTTCCACCAGGGCCCTCCTTCACCACATGGTAATTACATTTCCACATAAGATTTGGGTAGGGACACAGAACCAAAACATGTCAGATACATAAGGTGCTTAAATTATGTGGGCCAAGGAAATGTCGTCCAGTACATCAAAACCATCTACTAGAATTAACGAAATTATTTTAAATGCCTTATTAGAATAGATGCAGCATGTAAAATGTCATTTCACATGAACATATTACTGAAAAGATAGATGCATAAGGAAAATTAAAGATGCATTTACAGAGTGAGATGCTGTCTCAAAAAATGTAACTTACCATCCATTCTTATTTTCTTATATACTTTTTCTGGCCTAACACAGAAAAATATAGGAAATAGTTATTAGCTAAATATTTTCACTAGAAGACACTGAAGTCCAGAAATTGCCTGTGGTTTTATGCTGTTTTACGGAACACAGAAAGGCACACTGAAACAGCCAAACTAAAAATAATAAAGCAATTTTTCAATATCATTACTTGATTATAATCAAATTAATCATGACTACAAAAACACTAATCAAATCACATAAAACAAATTATATGCTGGAGAGAATTACAAGTGAGTCAAGCTTAGCCTCGTTTTTTGAATTTAAACTCTCATTAAAGGATCCTTATTTCAGTGAATTTAAGTAAGAGGAGAACAGGAAAAGTACTTCCTTTCTCCTTAAGACAATATAGGTCTAATGAAGGATTGAAGTTATGATTTATTAATTTTAATAATGAAGGCAAATTAAAGTGTTGACTCTTACGTTTTCATAATTTAAACAAAAGAGCAACATTGTATGGGCATGCCAAATAAATTTTCCTAGAATTTATCAAAAGAAAATATAACATGATCCTCAAATAGTTTCCTGTAGACTTGTCCTTGTTTTACCTCAAGACTGGAGATATGTAAAACCTACCAACTTAATTTTGTCTTTGGGAGTAATTATCTTGGAAATAAGTAGTAAGTAAATAAAAATTGCTTTAAAAATCAACTTCATTTGAATCAATTGTATTCACAGATTCAAGAAACATATTTTGTTGATACAGATTAATAGTTTCTAATAATAACTTTAGAAGCCATTCCTTTCAAATAATTTTACTTAGGAATTTCAATAAGCTGCATACTTTCACATTAAAGATGTTACAACTTTAATCCTACATAATTATAAGCATTTAAAATCAGATCCCAGGTTGTGGATTCCCTTTATGCCTGAATCACATTCTAACTTTCATTACAAGCTAAATCTCATGTACTTAGAAAATACCATGTAGGAAAACTGAGTCAACTTGAAGCATTCTCTTCATTGATTAAAAAATTGTGACTTTCAAAGTGTTTGATTCTCTTTGACTTAATGAAGAACTTCAATCTTTAGAAATATTTCAAAAAGATACCAATCTTCACTGGTTTTCTCTCATAAAATCAATTTCAGATGTAACATTCAAAAAAGCATGTTACTAGAGGTTGCTGCTCTGTATATAGAGCATATGAGAGACCATTTTTCCTATACTACTGATACTGGCTACAGACGAAGTAAAACAGATACCACGACAAGAAATTCAGAACACAAGAAGGGGAACATCACACACAGGGGCCTATCATGGGAAGGGGGGAGGGGGAGGGGGGAGGGATTGCATTGGGAGTTATACCTGATGTAAATGACGAGTTGATGGGTGCTGACGAGTTGATGGGTGCAGCACAACAACATGGCACAAGTATACATATGTAACAAACCCGCACGTTATGCACATGGACCCTAGAACTTAAAGTATAATAATAATAATAATAAAAAAGAAAGAAAAAAAATAAAAATAAAAAATAATAAAAAAAAGAAATCCTTTTAGGGAATAAAAAAAAAAAGAAAAATCAAGAAATGCATGTGTGGAAGATCCATATTTTTTTGTTTCACCTTGCTCAAGTTCAAAAGAACAATGAGTTAATTAGTTCAGGAAATGAACATTCAGTTCTCTAAAATATGAAGTACTTACTTGAAATGTCTAGAGAATAATGACTTCATCTAAATATTTATTTTCAGTGTTTTACTGTATGCATTTAAGGCATACAATACGATGTTTTCAAACATACTATGACATATACATAAGTGACATAATTACTATAGTCAAACACATTAAAATATCTACCATCGGCCGGGCGCGGTGGCTCAAGCCTGTAATCCCAGCACTTTGGGAGGCCGAGACGGGCGGATCACGAGGTCAGGAGATCGAGACCATCCTGGCTAACACAGTGAAACCCCGTCTCTACCAAAAAAATACAGAAAACTAGCCGGGCGAGGTGGTGGGCGCCTGTAGTCCCAGCTACTTGGGGGGCTGAGGCAGGAGAATGGCGTGAACCCGGGAGGCGGAGCTAGCAGTGAGCTGAGATCCGGCCACTGCACTCCACCCTGGGCGACCGAGCGAGACTCCGTCTCAAAAAAAAAAAAAAAAAATATCTACCATCTGTGGTTACTTTTTGTGGTGAGAGTGCCTAAAATCTTCTCTCTTAGTAGATCTTTAATATACAATATAATAATATTAACTCTAATCTTCATGGTTACATTACATCTCTAGACTTATGCATCCTACATAACTGCAAATGTGTACACTTTGACCTACTTCTCTCCCATTTCCTCCAGTTCCCTGACTCTGGTAACCACTTTTCTACTGTTTCTATTGATTCAACTTTTTTTTTTTTTCTACATTCCACATACAAGTGAGATTATGTTGTACCTTTTTCTCTGTGTTTGGCTTATTTTACTTAACATAAAGTACTCAGGATTCATCCAATTGTTGTAAATGGCAGTATCTTCTTTAACAAGGCTGAAAAATAATATATTATTTATACTTATATACACACACACACAACACGACTGACTCTTGAACAACATGGTTCTGAACTGCATGAATCTGCTTCTACATGTATATTTTTCAACCAAATGCAAATTGAAATATAGTGTTGATGAGATGTAAAACTCATATATACAGAGGGCCAACTTTCGTATCTGCAAGTTCTGCAGGGTTAACTGAGGGACTTGACTATGCCTGGATTTTTGTATATGCAGGGATCCTAGAGTCAATCCCCTGCATATATCAAGGAATAACTCTCTCTCTATATATACACACACACACACACACACACATATATACACACACACACATATATATAAAGGAATAACTATATATATAAAACTGTATATATAACTCTCTCTATATATGTATATATAATATTTTTATCCATTCATTCGTGGATGGTCACTTACGTAGTTTACATATCTTGGCTATTGTGAATAATGGTGCAATGATCCTGGGAGTACAGACATCTCTATGTTGATTTCATTTTGGGAGAGTATAAACCCAACAGAGGGATGCCTGGGTCATATGGTAGTTCTATTTTTTTATTTAGGAACCTCCATACTGTTTTTCATAATGGCTGTACCAATTTGCATTCTCACAGACACTGTATGATAGTGTTCTTATCACCACATCTTGACCAATAAGAGACCAAAGGAGGTATTGGTCTCATCTTTTTCATGATAGCCATCCTAAAAGGTGGGAGGTAATATCTCATTGTGGTTTTTTTTTTTTTTTTTTGCATTTCCAGATGATTAGTGAGACTGAGCATCTAATCATATACCTGCTAAGCCTTTCTTCAGAGAAATGTCTGTTTGGGTCTTTTGCCCATTTTTTAATCAAGCTATTTGTGTGTTTTTTGTACTGAGCTGTTTGAGTTCCTTGTGTATTTTGGATATTAACACCTTCTCAGATTTATGGTTTGCAAAGATTTTCTTCTAATTTACAGGTTACCTTTTCATTTTGTTGATTTTTTCCTTTGCTGTGTGGATTTCTATTAATTTGCTGTAGCCCCTTTTATTTCTGCTTTTGTTGCTCAAATTTTTTTTATTTGATATCCAAAAACAACATTGCCAAAGCCAATGTCAAAAAGCTTGTCCCAAGTTTTCTTCTAGAAGTTTTACAGTTTCAGGTCTTACATTTAGGAATTTATCCATTTAGAGCTGATTTTTGTGTTTGGCATAAGAAACGGGTCCAATTTTATTGGTATGTGAAAATTCGGTTTTTCTAACATCATTTATTGAAGAGACTATTCTTTCCACATTGTGTCCCCTTGGTGGGCTGCTTGCTGAAAACTGGTTGACTTTACATGTTGTAGTTTATTTCTGGGTGCTCTATTATGTTCCATTTACTTATGTCCCTATTTTTATGCCAGTACTGTACTGTTTTGATTACTAATTAACCTATCTTAAATCAAGAACTGTGATCCAGACAAATTTGTGTTTTTTTCTCAACATTGCTTTGGCTCTTCATGGCCTTTTATTCCACTTAACTTTTGAAATTGTTAATTTCTGTGAAAAATGCTAGTTGAACTTTGATAGGGATTACACACAGTCTATAGATGACTTTGGATAGATGGATATTTTAACAATCTCAATTATTTCAACCCATGGGCAGAGAATATCTTTCCATTTATTTGAGTCTTCTTCAATTTCCTTCATCAATGTTTTATAGTTTTAAGTGTACACATATTTCATTTGCTTTGTTAAATTTATTTCTAAGTGTTAAATTTTTCATGCTATCATAAATGGCATTGTTTTCAATGTTAAGTTTGTATTAGAGTACTTGCATGTACCTATTTCAGTAAAGTGCATTGATGAATGGAATTTTGTCTATAAAAGATAGAAAGTGTTTTGTTTTAATATTGTATACAGTTAACTTTCCCACAAGCAATAGTCTTTCTAAGGTATTTTAATAAATGATAAATTGATTTTTGAATCTTTCTAGAAAATTATAATTTGAAGAAAATGAGAACTTACCAAAATCTATTTAAGTTAATTCTTAAAATAATATAATTTATATTAATATCAGACAGTCAATATTATATCTATGCATGTATATTTATGTATATACATATTTCATGCTCAGTTAAGCACAAAATCAATCTTTTAAATAAAAATACACAAATTTATAAATTTGTTACTTGCATTTTATTTATAACCATCAGCAACATTAAATAAGTACCAAACCCTTGTCTCCAAATGAAAATTTATATTCAATGAATGTATATTCAATGAATAAATACCTGACATTTCATAATAAATTCCAAGGAGAACATTAAACTTGATTTAAAATGGATCTTAAATAAAATTTTGTATGAATTGTATATGCTGTTTGTCATTTCAGAATAACTTAAAACTAAAACTTTTTGGGTATGTGTTATTTACTTGTGATTGTAACTTTGACTCATTGTGACTCCGTTAATATTTAATTTTTATTTTACTAAATTTAATAATATAAAATTAAATATAAAAATATAAAATATAACATCAAAAAACAGAAAGAAGAAAAAATATTTCACCATATTTAATTGGGTACAAAATAAATAATGCCTAAACTGTTACTGTAATTAACACTGAAACTACTCCTTTCTGCTATTTCCATTTTATTAAAAGGTTTATAATGATCATTAATTAATTGAATGACTTTTGATATTTATTTAAATGATCACATTTTTCTCTTCATTCATTATAACAAATAGAGTGGAATTAATTAAGTTAACAGAGTTTACTCTGTAGAATCAAACAAATAGTACATGTATGATCTTAGGACATAATTACAATAAAATATCTGTTGATTCAATATCCCTATATTTTATTAAACAATTTTGAAACTAATACTATTCTTCAGTTTATTCTGATACCTCGTTGCTTTATGTTCCACATCTAATGTGGGCTTTTACCAGATTTTACTTTCAGTAGTTTTATCTGCCATTGTCACTATAGAAAACCATTGACACTCTCAAATTATGATGACTCAAGGTAACTTTAATAAATAAACTATTTATAAAGGTGTGGGGAAGGCACATGGAACCACGAGTTACTATATTGAGAACTATATATATATTGAGAACTAAAGAGATTTGAGAATAGAAGTGTTATCAGAAATTGAAGAAGAAAACCCCTTTTAAAGTGACATAGCCAACCAAGGGGACTTGCAAGGAGGAATACAAGGAATTAAATGTCCTTCCCGTATTCTGATACTTTCCTTCAATCTCATTCCTGGGTTAACATTGGCCGAAATCAAGCATAAGCCATTTAAAACAGGAAGCCAGATGATGTCGTTCATATTGTGAAGTCACTGAAACAGACAGGACAGTAATAGAAGATAGTCGGCAGAGAATTGTATTAGTGTATAGAAACAATTGGAAAAATGGAGAGCCATGTTTCTGTAGTTAGCCATCTGCATTCTGTAAGGGTCCCAATGTGAGTGGGAGGTCAGGGCTTAGGGCAGGAAAAAAGACCTATCTAAAGTTTAATCAAGCTAAGGGAAAATTAAGGTTGTCTTTGTTAGTGATCCCTCTTTCTTCAATGGTAACTTTTATTTACGTTCAGCAAATTTATGGTTCTCCCACAGTTTTTACTTTCTGTATTCGATAGGCCTCATGTTCAGCCAGATACAAGTAATTTACTGGAGACCTCTCTAAATTTTCTGAACAGGCTCATACTTTTGTGCAACTTTCCAGACCACCAAGAATAAGTGAGATTTTGGCAAGGCACTCTGGTTGTCCCTTTTACTGGATATGCCTATTAAGTGCCTGGTGTGCCATTGTGCTGTTTGCTCCCAACAGTATGATCACCTCCAGCTATCCCATGCTAGACTTCCCTAATTTTTGCCACTGAGCTATGTATTGTTTTTGACAGTGCTGGGCACGAATTTTCCCACAATGTACTCCTAATAAAAATCAGCTTATCTGAAAGCACATCAGGGCTGCCCTACATGTTGGAGAGGTGACAGTCCTGCCCTACATGTTGGGGAGGTGAGAGTCCTGCCCTACATGTTGGGGAGGTGAGAGTGCCATTCTACATGTTGGAGAGTTGAGAGCAATCCCAAGCTGAAATGCCTTGGACTCTCAATTTCACCAAATTTAATAGGCCTTCCTGAATGTTTCTCAATTTCTTACATCTTTAACTGGTTGCTTCTGACAGCTTTGCTAAGTGTTGTTTCTGCTTTTGCGGGATAGCATTAAGATTAACCATGCTTCTTACTCAGTCGTTCCAGAAGTCCTCCTCCTCCTCATTCTGCATGTTTTTATCCAGAATTTTCTTGCCTCAAGATGTTTTCTATCACTGAGGTTAGAAAGGCCATTAGTGGGGCTGCTTAAATAAATGATTTTTTCATATTATTTATATCTAATCAATCACGAATTATCACTAAATTGCTAAATATTTTTAATCAGAACAATTCATTTCATATTACCTTATTTCAGAAACATAAAATCTCTCCTAAATAATCACCCCATTTGACTTTCTTAAACAGTGTTTCACTATTAACATCCTAGAATCTGACCATCCAAAACAGCGCCTGGAAACAGGCTACCTCACAGCCTCAAAATGTCACCTCTCTTGAAATGTCCATTAAACTAGAAGACATGATGGTGTTAATCTACAGAGTTGATTTTCATTAACAAGCTTTCTGCAAGTGAATGTATTCAGTCTTAAGAGGAGAAACCACCACTGCCTTCTTCTTCTTTTTAAATGAGGATTAAAAATGCTTCTGATTCGATTTATATTTTAATAAAATGATGGATCTGATTAAAAAAAAGAAATGTAAATATGATCACAGCACATACTTGTTTAAATATTTAATAGGAACTCTAACAACTCCCAAATTTACAACCTTCTGCATATCTAGAACAATCCTATCTCTCTGCCTCATATTTTACTAACTCTTTACTTTGTAGTTTATCTTTGAATAATGTTGAACAGCATGCAGTTCCTTGCTACACACCATACCCCTTCACATCTCTGCAATTTGGAATGATAAGATTGCAATGTTTATCTCATTATCATTTAGTTATACTTTAACAGTTGACAAGTATGCATTGTCAAACACCCACATTTGAGGCTGGATTAGTCGGTTCTTTCATTTACCCAGTAAATCTTCATGTGTAATATTTTACTATAGCTCGGAAGCCATTTTGCTAAAACTATCACTGCAATGTTCATATTTGCTCCTCAAAGGCACATAACCTTTTTTATTCATGGTACTTACCATAGTGCCTAGAAAAAAAAATAAGTTTCATTAATATTTGTGAGCAAAATACAACTGATTTTGGCTGACATAAAAGTAAATTATAATTTATTTTTGTATATATACATTTACATATATTCCTTTACATTATTCCAACTTTTAACATCAATTCTTTGAATATAAGCCCAAGAGTGTGAACTTCATTTGTAAAAAGGCAAAATGGGCATATGTACAACTCCATGAGCCCAATTAACTTTTGCCTCTGAAGTAAATATAAGTTGTCAAAGGGTGCATTGGATGATCTACTGTTCTTTGCGCTGGATTAGAGAAAATTACTAATTTTGTCATATGCAAGATCAAAGCTGCTCGATGTCACTGTGTCACCACGTCATTGTACCCATGCGCCTTTCTGGGCTTTTAAAATTTCCTCCAAAATTCATAGCCTGGGGGTGTTGATACTATGTATAGATGGTGCCTTCTATATACACAGCAACCTGACCTATTTACTTTTTGAAAATTTTTATTATGGTCATTTTGAAGAGGATTGATGGAATTCTTATGAAGACTGAGCCTGTTTTTAAAAGATATTTAGAATGAAAAAAAATAGTACTTCATTTTATTCCTTTCTCATGTTTTATTATAGTAATGATTAAAACTAAAAAGTTTGGGGAAATTAATGTTAACTTAATATTGAGAGACATTATAGTGATATAATACTTCATGTTTTTGAATTACTTCTTGTTGATAATAAAAGAAGAAAATATTGCACCACTGCAAGGTACATTTGACATCAACTCTGTATCACTTAGATTTGGTATCAGTGTTTCTGATTTCTCAAGGACCAGCAAACTAGATAAATCATAACACGGTAAATAAAATTCTCAACTAATGAAAGACTTCAAGAAAGAGAAATTGGAAAAGCTAAGCCTGCACAGAGAACTTCACAGAGAACACGTCTTTTGAATAAATTTGTTTTTAGCATTCTTAGTTTTTTCTTCCTTAATTTATTTATTCATTCAATACAAGTATATGTTTCAGTATTTAAAAATGAAAAGACTTATCCAGGCATTGGAAAATAAAATAATTTTTTAAAATAAATAATCTTAATGAATTTCTTGCATTTATTGATTGATTAATTTGAGACAAGATCTCACCCTATGCCTAGTGTGGAGTGCAGCCTCACCCTGATGCCTAGTGCGGAGTGCAGCGGCGCTATCATAGCTCACTGCAGTCTCTACCTCTTGGACTTAAATGATCCTCCTGCTTCAGTCTCCTGAGCATCTACCACGCCTGGCTAATCTCTGTATTTTTTCTGTATATGAGGTCTCACTATATTGCCCAGGCTGATCTCAACACTCCTGGGCTCAAGAGATCCACTTCCCTTGGCCTCTCAAAGTACTGGGACTACAAGCATGAGACACCACAACCAGTCATTTTCATGAATTTTAATCCCAGGTGGAGAAAAGTAAATTCAAATGAATAACTGCATAATATACCCATTAAAGACATAATTAAAATACACACCGAAAGTAAACCTAATAAACGTTTTACTGGATATTCCAAATAATGCAATAAGAAAAAAAGATAAACGTCAGGGGAAAATAACTAAAGCTGCCATTATTGTACATAAAATGTTTATCTACATAGAAGTCAGTAGAATGAATTACCAAACAATCATCAAACTCTTCTAATAAAAACCTGTTATGCAAATGGATCTAATACGAGTTCCACATATTAAAAGCAATAGCCCTTTATTCAGTCAATATGACAGTTCTAGATTGAGAAAACTTTTAAAGTGTGCTGTTGGATATTGATGAATACCCTTTATTATTCCACGTACTGTGAAAATTTCAATTTGAAAAAATGAAAAAAATAACAAAGATTAAAAATAGAAAAAGAAGTGGAAGAGGTAATTCTTCTACTGAATGTTGAGTTAAACATTCTATTGATTTACTATATAGCTTTGTTAGACATATACACTTTCCTAAACAATATATTATTTGGCTAATTATCTATGGAATCATTATCATTGTACGAAGGACTAGAACCACCACACTGTAGGGGTGTATCTGTTAAAACTTACTAGGTAATACAAAACTATTTTCCAAATTGATTATGAAAATAATTCTGGGATCAATATGTTATGAGCCTTTTTAACTGATCCATTCGGGAAGATGTAAAATGTCACATTTTGATTTCAATTTGTATTTCCTGTTTACCAATAAAGTTAGCTAATTTTTCTGATAATTAACCATTTATATTTTCTCTAAAGAGAAATGCCTGCTCATGTATTCTTTCTTTCTTTTGGGTGCTTTCTTATTCATTGAAAGTATTATTATTGTTTATTTACAATTTTAAAATTTTCTGTCAATTTTATTATTAATATTATAAACATATTTAATATAGCACACTTATGCATTTATAACAAGAGGGGTCACTGTATATATGAAACAAAATGCCACTCTCTTTTGAAGTACAAAGAAAGAAAGAAGAAGGGAGAAAATAGAAAGGGAAGGAAAGAAGGAAGAAAGGAAGGCAGGCAGGAAAGAAAGGTAGGCAGGCAGACAGCTGGGCCAAGACTATCACCAAGCAAATCTACTTATTGGTATCTGCTCTAGAAAAGTCCTTTTACTTGTGCATGTATTGGATGAATGAATGATTTGTTTTCTAACATTTTATTTCCTTTTCTTTTCTTCCAGGACTATTAATTCTAATTTTAGCTAACTATATGCTTACAGTATTTATTCTTTGTATTATAATTAGCTGTTAGGGTGGATTATGAATAGTATTTATTTATTCTTCATCTCAATAGTCTGGGGGGATATGCTGAGAGATTCAGATTTTGGTGGTCACTTTTATCTTACACAATCAAAAATTCTTTGTATTTTGAGTCATTTATATATTTTTTCCTTTGTAGAATAAGATTTCTTTAGTAATAGGCTTTCAATGAAATAAATGAGTTAAAGAAGTAAAACATTTTGACCTTACCTCTTTCTCTTAGATCACCTCTTTTGCTTAGATGATAAGACATTCTATTGTTTGACCTTTTCATTAAAATCTTGTTTTAAATATCACTTTAAATTCCCTAATGAAAACAAAACACTTTTAGCCAAATTTATTCATATAGATATTTTAATTTCCAAGAGTCTTTCTGGAGATATAGACACCTGGATTTCTGAATTTATGTATATCTGTATCAAACAATGGAATTTTTTAAGCAATAGATTACAAATTCTAAACTGAATGGCTGGAACTGCACTTGTGATTATACAGTATGTATACAATACAATTAGTAATACTAATACTATACAATTAGTAAACATAAATAAAAGAGGTAGCCTTTCCATGTTTTCAATATTTGTAAAATATAGTGGACCACTGTATTTATGATGCCATAATGAAAAACCAGCATCACATTTAGTCCTCCTTATGATTTTACTTTATAAATCAAGCTAATAAATTTCTATAATTTTTGCAAAAATATTTGAATACATTGCAACAGAAATGTTTTATGCACACACATACAATATTCAGCATTCATGTAATATAAATACAAATATTAATATAACAGATTTTAATAGGGATAATATATATTATGTGTAACATATAATAGTTGCAATGAATGCACACATATATAATACTGTGCATAGTAACACTAATGTATGTATATGTAGCAGATGACATATATTGAATAGAACAATTATTTCATTATGTGATGAAAGAGTAAATAATCATTGTGTGTTAAGTCATCCACTCCGAAAGATTTAAGAGAAAACGTTTATCAAACAAACAAACAAACAAACAAAAAAAAAAAAACAGCATATTTGGGCCAGGTGTGGTGGTTCAGTCAGAGGCAGGAGGATTACTTGAGGCTGGGAGTTTGAGACTAGTCTGGGCAACACAACAACACCCTAGCTCTACAAAATTAAAAACTTAGCTTGGTCTGGTGGTGCTCACCTACAGTCCCTGCTGCTCAGGAGACTGGGGCAGGAGAATGGCTTGAGCCTAGGAGTTTGAGGCTGTAATGAGCTATGATTGTACCACTGTGCTCCAGTCTGGGCAACAGAGGGAGACCCTACCTCAAAAAAACAAAACAAAACAAAAAAGATTTGTAAAATGGATGTCACCTTTTTCTACTAGTGCATTTCAATGTACATTTGAACAATGATGATGCATTGTCAAGTTTTAAAATCGTAGCATGACTTGACACAGGTTATTTTTATATTGTGATGGATGATTACTTTTAGTCAGCACCTCTTATTTGTTACACCAAACTTAGATTTCAACAATCTTTAAGAAAAATCTTATAAATGCACACATTCTTAATAATCACACTGGCACATTTTCACTTGAATTTTAGCTTTCAGTCCCATGATGCTCTTCTCTTTGATGCTCATCTGTTAGAGCAGGGTTCATGATTATTGCTCCCTACTCACACACAGACACACACAGACAATGCAATGCTTCAACAGCTTTCTAATATTGTTGATTGTTGTCTCTATTCTTGATTTATTACACTCCAAAGAATGTGGGTTGAAATGAAAGGCTAAAAATTTGCTGTGGCACAAGATATTTTTTCAAAGATGTCTTGTTGGGAATATGTCTTTTATCATTTTTTGTTCTTTTTAGATGCTCACAGAATTGTTCATTTAAAGAATTGGTAGTTTTAGAAGCTGACTTGCCATTGGGAAAAATGTTTCTATCTATGCAAGAGTATATAAGAGCTTGACATATTAATTTATTGTGAACTTGAAAACTCTTTGTACTTGGTGGAGACTAAAAATGACAAAAATAATTCTCATCATGGATTTCATGTTTCAGAACTATCCAAGCATAATAACAATGAACAGTATAAACAAAAAGGGACTAATCTATGTCACTAAGTTCAACAACTTATCAAGACAGGCATTTAAAAAATTAACTTCTCTCTTCAATTCACCAAATTTTAGTTGTTAATATGTCATTGTGTTAAAAGCTGTTGAAACAAGAAGTTTACCCTTAAGGAAGGAAAGACGTAAACAATAAAATATATAAATATTTTAAATCGTTGTAGTAATACATCACAGGAAACTGTAACAGAGTATAAGAGGCAACACATAGATCACAGAGTTATCTGAGAAAGTGGCATTGAAGGTGTGACCTATTGTACAAGAAGAGATCATACATGAAAATATAGTGCTATGTGCTATTGAAAAAGAAACTGAGTATTTTTTATGCTTACAAAGACTCTTTTGCAATATTTATGGTTACATGTTTTTTAGATGGTTATATTTGTTAATACTCTCTGATTATGTTATGCTCACCTTATATTCCAGAGTACATGATAATGTACTTAATTGATTTTTTAATAATAGGTAATTATTAGAATGGCTAATTTCTTTTTTCTCATTTTACTGAATATATATTTTGAATGCCCCAAATGATTTTAATAAAATGTTAACTTGTCAATTTGTTATGACAATTTTCTTTTTGGCATAACATATTATATATATACTCATCCTTTAAACACAGGTGGCCCAGGGTGACTCAGAATCAGACATTCTCTTTGGAGACATGGTACTGAAACACAGAATGTAAATTGAAACACCAAAGAACAAAAAGATTTCATTTTCTCATGTTTGTTGTGTTGGGTGGAGAAGACAAAGAATGAAAAGAAGGGATAGAGACTTCAGAGAAAGATATTTCCACTCCAATGAATACTACTAATTTTTTTCTTATTTACTTAAATAACTTAGAACATTATGTTCATAAAGGAAGATCTGGGAAAATGAATAGGAAAAGCATGCCAGATAGAATCCATTACAATTATACATTTCAGGGACAAACAGCTTACCCAGTGAAAATCTAGACATCTGGGATAACAAAGAGAAATTCTGACACAGAATTTTCAGTAACCAGTGTCAGTAAATGGGAGGAAAAATGAGTGAAATAATAGTAAACTTAGTGATGTATTAGGCATTTTTCAATTCCAGACACAACTTAATTTCAATTGGATGTATTTACTTCACAGTATGTTTATTCAATTAAATAGAGTTACAGTATTTTATATTTGAGTGCACAAAATGCTGTGGGTATTTTCAAGAACGTGAATGCTACCTGGCACTAGAGGTAGAAAGAATTCAATGTAAGTTGAAAAGGTTTTTCTCTGTATTATATTCTTTAGCTATTATTAGGTGATCAAATTAATGATTCTAAAGATAAGATTCTAGACACTTTTTTCTTAAGGCTTACTTTATTGTTGGAGTACATAAAGGCAAAAATAAATAGTAATACTACATTGCCATTTTCCCTTCACTCTCACGTGTTGCCTCAGGGCTGCTCATTCTCATGGTCTGGGTATGTAACATAATGATAGATATTCTTTCTGAGGGTAGTATACTAGTGGGTTCACTTAGATCATAAACTGATCATTACTAGGCAGCTCTCTATTCACTTCTTCAAAAAAGTGAAACCAAAGTGTTGAGTCAGCACGTGACATGTTATTTTAATAAACAGATGTTCAGGCTGAGAGAACATGTGAGAGAGAAAACTCAACTAAAACACTATTGCAATCAATATAATTCACAATCAACATAAAAATCAAAAGTTCTCCAATTAATCAAAATAATGAGATAGAATATCTCATGGATGAATGTTTTGTTCACAGATAGTAAAACTTAGGAATAAAGTCACCAAGATATGTGCAAAATATCTATGGAGAAAGTGGTAATAGTTTATTGAAGAATAAAAATAAGCTCTAAAAATATTCATAGAAATGCCATGGTAATGAACAGAAAGACTCAACGTTTTAAAGATTTCTGTTCCCTCTAAATCTGATAATGGAGGTATAAGTCGCCAGAAAACTATAATGTCACAAAATAATAATATAATATCACAAAAATACCTATATATATAAAATAACAATATATAATGAAGTTATTTTAAAGCAGTGGATAAAAAGTAAACTTTAATGGCAATATGAGGAAAAAACACTTATAAAATGAAAATGTTGTATGTCTACATCTTTCTAGCTAATAATATATTAGAGAGGAGAAAATTAGAACATTTCACCTTAGATATTATAATTTTAATGCATAAGACTGCAACAGGAAAAGAAAAGCAACAAAGTGAAAAAATAAGGCTGTATAAATGCAGATATACATATGTGTATTATATATATCATATCATAAAGGAATATTTATAATTAATATATAAATAAGTTATAAAAAATGTTGAATAAAGATTACCATATAAATATGCATAGGTTGTACTTTGCACAAGGGGGTTTGTTAACTGGCAGAAGGGAACTGAAATCTAGCCTACATTGTGCTCATCAAGCCTTCCTGGCCGGCAGGTGTATCCACCTGGAGGCACACTTTTTTTGTTGCACAAAGGTGTCCAGTGAGCGTTTCACAGCGGCCCTGGTGAAGGCAAAGGATATAAACAGGCACTTCAAAGAAAAAAATACAAAAATGTTCGATCTACATATAAAAAGGATTCCATTGTACTTGTATTCAGAGTAGTTAAGAGTTACTAAGTATACAGGAGGAATATATTATATATGTCTAACAGAATAATTTAAAAGAATTAAAATAGCAAATTTGATATGGATAAAAAGAAATATTACCCTCTTTGCAATGTTCAATTATAAATAAGTATGAAATTTTTGAAAGTTGTCTATCAACATATATATATATGTAAACTCAGAAATTCACCTCCTAGATATATATAATACAAATACAGATATATACAGGGATTCGTGTACAAAGATTTTAATTGTAGTCCAGTTTCTGTAATTAAAATAGAAAAACAAACATATCTTATTAACATAATGGATAGATAGTAAATTATTTTACATTAATTTCATGCAATATTATACATATAAAAATAGTTTTTCTTTATTTACTGACATCTTAAAAACTCAAGGCATTTTGCTATATTAAGAACAAATTTCCCAAAAAAGCAATCATCCCACAAGTATTTATTGAGTGCTTACAAGGTGCCAAATGGCAAATATCATGGACAAATGCCTTTGCATTTGTGTGGTTTACATTTTAGTGGGGATAAACAGTATACATGTAAGAAGGCAGTGTTACAAAAAAAATACAATAAAACCTCCAATGTATATAACCTGCAATGTATATCACCTCTAACCTGAAGGTAGAGGTAGAATTGGTTGCAATTTAAATGTGGTGACCAGGGTAGATTTTATTGAGAATTTGATATTTGAGAAAATATTTGAAGAAGACGATGAAATAAATCCTATAGATATGTAGTAAAAGAGTGTTTTGCTGCTAGAGGCAACAGGCAGCATCAAAGCCCTGAAGCATACCCATGCCTAGCTATGTGAAAGATGAGAAAGGAATGTGGCTGCAGTAGAGTGAGGGAAAATACAGAAATAACAAGACATGAAGTCAGTATAGAAATGGGCATCAGAATGTCTAGAGCTTCATAGGCTAAAAAGAGTTGAAAGACAGCACAATTGTAAAAGTGAAAGATCACACAAAATAATGAAAATAAGATAATGTGTGAAATTATATACTAACAAATTAGTTTGATCATAAAAGTTTACTAAAAATTTAAAAAGTTATTTCTTTCAAAAATACACACCTGTAAATTACATGTACTTTGCATTAAAATGTAATATTGTTAAATGGGCAGCAGCAATGGGAGAGTTTTGATTAGAAGAATGGCATGATCTGATTAATTTTGACAGGATCACCTTGGCGACTGTGTTGACAATAGACCCTGAGATAAAAAGTAGAAATGAGGAGATCAGCTAGGAGTCTGGGGCAGTCTTCCAGGCAAGAGAAGGGGGCTTATATCAGGATTTGGCATGATTATACTTTGGTAAGGTTCTTTTAGAAATAAAAAAATTAAAACAAATTAAATGTAGGTATCCATGTATGTACAGAGAAAGGTTGTAAATTCTTAGATAAGGATCCAAAAGTAGATGTGCAAAAATATTAGCAAGTTTCACCTCTAGAAATTTTAAAAAACACAATTTAATTCATAGAATTTAAGAGTTTTCATTTGGATTTTGCTTAGCTTATTAGAGTGAAGTAAACACATGTAACCAAGACATATGTGTATGCTATATCATATTTCATCCCAACTATTTGCTTCCCAATCCATTGCCATGACACTTGTATGGGGATTATCCTGTCCCATCCTACTAAATTATAAGCTTGATTATTTAACTAATGGAATGTGAGTGGAAATTATATATGCTACATCACAGTACAAGTTTTATAAGTGATAACATAATTGGTTTCTCTTTGTTCTCTATTTGACCTATGACAAAAATTCTTTGCTTGGTCAAGCTTAGGTCAGGCTTCTGGACCTTCTCCTAAGCCTATCTGTATACTTCCTTGTAAACTCCATTTTTAGCAAAGAATCCTGCAAAGTCAGTTTAGCCAGAACCCACTATCATCCATATCTCTTTCCTCAATATGTGATGAGGTTCCTCATTTCGCAGGTGATGCGTGATCACGCTGGCCTGCCTTCAGCAAGAATCCCATTAACTTAGTTTAACCAGAGCCCCACTTACCACTGAAGTTTTCTCTCAGAATTTTCTACCTACTGATCCCCACCCTCCTTCATGGCTAAAAATTTCCACTTGCTCACAATGTATTTGGAGTTGAGTGCAATCTCACGCACTGCAAGACCCCATTGCAGAGGTTCCTATACCTGTCACATTGGTCCTGAATAAAATCTTTCTCACCATGCTTTAACAAGTATCATTGAATGCTTTTTTTTTTTTTTTTTTTTTCCTTTAACATCTAGACCATAAAAATAACATGTTCTAGAAAGGAAGTTATTTCTTCATTGTGTGTTGTGGAATGAGAATACATGGTGAGGAAACCATGTTTTTGCTATCGTTCTTGAACTTCTTGGCAAAGAGTTGGTAACATATCCTAGATATTATTCAGTTGAGGCAAAGAAAGTGAGGTAAGGAATGCAGAGGTTATTGATTGTTCTGATGACCTTTCTATATAGGAAAGTATTAGAATTGTCTCCCCTCTTATGCAGATAATCTGATGCTTAACTTAATTACATAAAACTTACCCTGGTTGTACATGAGAAATTTATTTCTCAATTACAAAAATTAAAATGTTCTTCATAGTAACATGAAAAGACAATTAGTTTTGTTATGCTTTAGGATGTTTTATATTTATATTTCTCAAATATAGACGATTAGAAAACAAACACATATGAAAAGTTTACTCATAGATTACTTTCAAAATGTATATACTTTGCTATATTTAATTCATTTTCGAAAGGTCATCTATCCCAGTACCTAAGTGGATTAATTTTCTTTATTTGTTTTTATCTCTCTGAATAATAAAAAATATCCACTTATTAATTGGAATATGCTATCTAGTATTAGAGGAAGACATGGATTAATTCCCTTTACCTGAAAAAGAGATAAAAGAACAGTATTCTCTTACTGAAAATTGTATAAATGTATACATTATTTAACTTATTGATTGATATCTTGAAGTTAATATTTTTAGGAAATAGTATTTGCTTGAATTTGCTATTGGAAATCTGAAAGAAGACTTTCCAAAACTTAAATATCTGAAAAGCAAAGATCAATAAGCACGACAAATAAATTCATTTTAAATATCAGAAATGAATTTGAGATACAAGCTCTAAAGCAAATTAAATTCTCTAGAGCTGCCCGTCAGCCAGCCACCACAGGCTTGAACAAGGTCATTGTGCTGGCTATTTGGCTAAATTTCAACTCAATTTCAGCCCTGATCAGTGATTCGAAACTGACCCACACAGATGGGCAACCATGTGGTGCCCCAGTGCATATTAATCAGAAGATTCCCCTACTCTATAAAGGAACAGATCAGAGGTTTAAAAAGAAACTGTGTGAGGACAAAATGCAGAAGGCTTGAGAGATGTGCCAAACAATTCTGAGACACTTTGCATATTGACTCTTCACTCTGTGATGCCTTCTTGCCTGTGGGGAATCTAGATCCTACATAAATAATTTTTCCATGCATGAGAGCAAGCAATCAGAAAATAAACATCCAGTTAAAATTATTTACAGTTATCTTAGTTTTATAGCATACAATACATCCAAACTTTCTATTTCACTGATTCTCCACAGTGAAACCTAATTTTTGTTATTCATTTGTTTTGTGCCTGATTTTTGGTTCTTAGTGCCCTAAGGGTATGGAGAACTGGAAATATAAAGCAATCGAAGCATGAATGTACATGACTTTGAGGATTCTATCTCATTTTAAGTTAAAATTTAACTAATATCTACATTGGCTTAACTACCATGTTTCCTCTATTATCTAATTACAAATATCTAAAAATGGTTTCTATTTCCTTGATATACTTTGATAAAAATAACTGTGTATAGGACAAGTAAGTGATAGATATAACCAAAAAAATATATAATACAGCAAAAGCTATTTTCATACTTTTTGTTTTAATAGGTTTATTTATGTCCTCACTAGATGCCTTTATAAGAAAAGAAAAACTGGAATAATTTTACGACCAGCCAAAATCACCCATTAAAGCAAAAAGTAGTTGTGCCTTCATCATATGACTAGAAGAGAAAAAAAATACTAATTTTAAAAAATTACTAAAAAGGATGATCTGATTCCCAAATTCTGACACTCCCTCTCATTTAGAAAAAACTTGCTTTAAAAATGACCTATTCAGACAGTTTGACTAAGTGAGCTATAGAAAGGAATTTCACCCTTCTTTACAAGATCAACTTCCTCAAATCCGTGTTCTTTTAAATTCTTTTGGTGAAAGAAGAAAGTACAATAGCATTCTGAAATGTAAATGTTCAACCACTTTAATAAATCCTAGAATATGTGACCTTGTATACCACTCTGGACTTATGTTTTCCTGTTATACCAGTTTGCTGCCATTGATATTTCTAGGGCTATTTTTAAATGTTTTTCACCATGAGTATATGACTACAATCAATATTCCTCTTGAAAAATCACCATTTTCTATCTCCCAAGTTTTAGGTGTTTTACTTTTAAAAATAAGATTTGTTTTATAATATTCTCAAAGGCAATATGGATAATCATAACTCATTTTATTCTTTGAAATATTTATCCTTGTGCATCTGTTGAGTTGGTAACCTGTGTTTCCATCCAATTTGGAATCACTCAAACATTTTCATATCCCCAAAGCACAAACAAAAACAATAGTATTGTTACATACATGCATGTACAATAGTACAGCCTTGTACCATAATCTTTATCTATGTTATCTCTCATATTAATCCTCACAACAATCCTGTAATCATATTGTATGCTAGCATGGTATCTTCCATTGCTCTTTTCTCATATTCACTACTCTTGAAAGCATATATTCAATTTCTGTTTTTTCAATTTAATTTTAAGCTCCATGTTAAAGAACCTCTCAACATGTATCTAACATTCATGGGAAAACCCACAATAATATGACTGTCTAATAGCATTTAGACAATAAACATTTGTTGAACAAATAAATTAATGTTTGGAAGAGGAAGATATTGTTTCTATTACAAATGCAGAATCTGAGGTTAAATAAGTTTAAGTTCTTTGCCCACTTTCAAATATCTAATAAGTAGCAGAGCTGGAAATCTAAGACCCACTTACATCTCCATGAAACATAGATGAGACTCATTCAAAAGCACTTGCTCTTAAACATTGCATTAGCACGTGCACATACAATCTTTCTTAAGTGATGACTTATTTTTGTCATGACTATCTAGTCAGCCGTCAACCCTCATTCTTGTTTTTGTTTTAGCAATTTGTTTTCCTCTTAATTTCTTTTTTACTATGTCCACTAAACCAACAGCTACTTTATTTCAATCATCAGGTAATCTATTTTGTTCATTCTTTTTCTCTCGGATAATACAGCCTTACAAAAGCACTCATTTTAATTTCCTAAAATATTTTTATTTTTGTTTTATAACTCAATTATTTGGCATTAAATGTCATCATATAGAGCTTCCAAATGGTATTCTTTAAGGCCTTAAGACTAAGGATTTTTCTATGATAAAATGCAGAGCAGGGCCTTTGAAGCAAACCTACAATGCCCTGATTCCCTAATTTAAACAGAACAGAGTTGCTTTTATCAGTTTCATTTCTTTATTGTTTCTATGGTTTTAATTTCAAGAAAGGATTCTAATACTGTCCATAGTAGCAATGGCAGTAGCACTACTAGTAAGAGATTTATTACTTAGTTACCTTAAAACTTCATAATCCAAACTTTGAGCCAACGGCTACCAATTAACTTCCTTCATTCCAATTATTATTCCATTTTACATAAATACTTGTGTTTTACAGTATGTTTTTTCTAGTCTGTCATGTAGGTCACATTTTTGTTCAGTTCCAATGTATCTTCAGAAATGGAGAATTATTGTAAAGATACTCAGGAGCTTGAGATGTCAAAGAAGGTCACACATTTAAATTATATACACTCACTCCTAGGATTTTATGATCATTCAATCTGAGAAACTGTCATAACAACCTTTTAGTTGGCATAACTCAAAATTAAGGATCCCAAGCAACACAACTTTTCTCTGCTAAACTAATACGTATTATTCCTGAACTAAGGGTTTGGATTGTGTATTTTTGGCAGTGGATGATACTAAAATTGATTATCCAAACCCTCAGTGGTCCTCTATGACCATATCTAAGACTACAGTAAGCTTGAAGAGTTTTTTTTTTTTAAATTATGCCCCATCCATCTCTTCTTTCTTTGCTCTTTGAGGGGCATTATGAAATGTGTTAATATTTAGATTTTCTTTAGGTTATGGTAGTTGTTTATGTTATTTATTAATGATTAAAAGGACCCCTTAAGAGACTGTGGTTTACATTTATTTGTTTTAAGGGGTATTAATTATTTACCCTATCATTAGAGTGGGTTTTTTTAATTTAATAGTCAATAACTAATTTGAGTGAAAAAACAATCTGCCAGTAATTTATCTTTTTCTCCTTTTACTAAGATAAACATGCCTGGTCTTGTGTTCCTATTTTATTATCAAATTATTTTGTAATAACAAAGTATAAAATAAAACTATTGAGTTAAAATTTTAACAATCAATTAAAATAAAGTCGGAAAAATATGTACTATACTAAATTTCCCACCAGCTTAAGATGAAATGCCTAATATTAGAAGTCTTCTTACCTGTGGCCAGATCAAGATATACAAACTAATTGTCCTTAAGTTCAGTCATCAGCCTCAAGATTGATTCCAAAATATACATAGGGGATTGATTTTTTGAAGATTTTAATTATACATTTTCTTACTTCTTCCAGATTCCTATGTTTAAAAACAACAACAACAACAAACAATTTGTGGGGCTTCTTTTTAGAGGAAAGTGCACAGAGCCTGTTTTTGTGTATTGAACTAATTTGTCTCTATATTGTTTTGTTGCTAAAAATTTTAATACGAACCCTTAGCCAGGTTTTTTATAAACAAACAGAAGAAAACAAAATCACTGAACTTTGAACTCTGTGATTGTTAGTGGTTTCTGGAAAGGACCCATCACAGTGAGTCCCTATTCCTGGTTATTGAGTTGGGTTTAAAATGTTTGTCAATGTAAGAGTTGCAGATGTGTGGTATGTGAAAATAAATAATTCAGAATCTAAGCTGTTGGAACCTTAAAATATTTTGAGCTTTAAGGGAATGTGATTATGGGACCTGGGCCACATAAAAAGGCAGTCATAACCTGGAAGCTGTGAACTTTGTTTCTCTAATTATAGACTAGCCTTTTTCCTTATCTACATTGTTCTGTACAGCATTATAAATGACTAAAGGGCACCAGGGAAGACCCCTTCCATCTTGACTTTTAATTTGTATTATAGATGAACTTTCCTCATTCCTTTCTCAGGCAAGGACTGCATGACTATCACAGTGTCTAAGGTGAAATGTTAAATATACTCTTTTATTTTATTTTTATAATTTTGACATTTATTTTAGATTAAGGCGGTACATGTACAGGTTTGTTATAAGGGTATATTGTGTTATGCTAAGGTTTGTGGCACAAAGGACCCCATCACCCAGTTAGTAAGCATAGTACCCAGTAGGTAGTTATTCAGTGCTTTCCCTTCCACTCTCCTCTTCTAGTAGTCCCCAGTGTATATCGTTCCTATCTTTCTGTCCATGAAATATACTCTTTTAAATTCAAAAGGAAAATAAAATAAGCTATAGGAAAGAGAACAAACTGTAACTAATTAAATTACTGACACTCAGAAACCAAACCAGCCTTATATAAAAATGTTACATTTCTTTGTTTTCTGCTTATGTAAGAAAGACCTTGACTTTTAACTTCAAGGCACGACACCATTCCTTTGGAGTTTCTGTTATCTCAATGGCCATTCTTAGCTTAGTGCTTAAATAAACATTTCAACTGGATTCTAATCCTTTCAATTATTTCAGGTTGACAAATACAAACCCTGCATCAGGGATATATTGAGAAATACTATAAACTGAATAGGTATGGGAGATATTACCAAAATTAGTTATTAATAAGTATTAAAATGCCTTGAGGAAGCCAAGTGATTACTAGAACTCAGATAAAGCCACATGGATAAAACCACCCAGACCAGATAACATGGATAATTCCACCACATACAATTGACCTTAATCTGTTAAATTATGGATAGAATGGCTAAATTTGTTTCTCTTAAATATATGGTCGTAGTTATTGTCAGTTTAATCTTGACCTCTGGGACTACAAACATTTTTGGCATGTTTTCTATATTATTTATATTTCCTCTTTATCCATTTCTAATCCATTTTCTTTTGTGAAAACACTTAATTTTGGAGAACTCAAGTATAGTTCTCAATCTCTTCACTTTTCTATATAGTCTCACTTCTTTGTCAACATCATCCAGTCACACGGTTTTAAATCAGTCATTACAGTCATCACTTGGAATCTGCAGATTAGCTCCAGGACTCGTGTGAGTACCAAGATTTGTGAATGTTGAAGTCCCTTATATAAAATGGTGTAATCTATGCAAATAACCTAGGTAAATCTTCCTGCATACCTCAAGTCGTCTCTAGATTACTGATAGCACCTCATACAATGTAAATGATAAGTGAATAGTTATTATACTGTATTTATATTATTTTTATTGTTGTATTTTTATTTTGTCCTTCCAATGCTCTTGATAGGCAGTTGGTAGAATCTGCATATGGAGAACCTGCAGATATGGAGAGCTAACTATATGTTGATGATGCCCAAGTTTATATTTCCTTTTCAAACCCTAGGCTCTAACAAACAACTGAATACCAAACATGTCCATTTAGGTAAGTGATATTAATGTCAAACTAATTTTTTAAAATAATTGCATTCTAATCTTTATCCTGAAAAATTTCAGTCCATTCTCAATTTTAAAAGATTGAAAAAAGGTACACCTATATAGGGCACTTCCCATGAACAAAGCTTGCAGGAGTGGAAGTTGGTTTGGGTGAGTCAGTGAGAGGTGACTAAATGTGAAGGCTGAGGACATTAATGTATATTACTATAGACTTTATAAACATTGTACACTTAGGTTGTACTAAATTTATAATAATAATCTTCTTTCTTCACTAATCAATTAACCTTAATTTCTTTAACTTTTTGGCTATTTTGTAAAAACATTTCACTTAAAGCACAAATGCATTGTACAACCATGTCAATTTTTATATTATTATCCTATAAACATTATTCAAATAATTTTTTTTAACTTTTCAAACTTTTCTTGAAAACTAAGACACAAACATTCACATTACCCCAGGCCTACACAAGGTCAGGATCACCAATATCACTGTCTTCCACCTCAATGTCTTGTCCCACTTGAAGGATTGTATTGTCCACTTGAAGGGCAATAACACACATGGAACTGTCATCTCTTGTCATCACAATGCATTCTTGTGGAATACGCTCTGGAGGACCTACCTCAGGCTGTTCTACAGTTAACATTTTTTATTAAGTAGAAGGAGACTCTACAAAAAAAGTAGAGTATACTCTACAAAAAATATATATAGTAAATACATAAACCAGTAACATAATTCTTTATTATCAAGTGTTAGATACTCTACATAGTTTTATATGCTATACTTTTATATAACTGGTAGTACAATAGGTTTACTTATGCCAAGATTACCACAAGTATGTGAGTAATGCACTACACTACAACATTTTGATGGATACAACATACCTAGGTGATGAAATTTTTTAGCTCCATTATACTTTTATGAGACCACCACTGTATATGTGATTTGTTGTTGACCAACTGTGTACCTGTGTGTAACTCTAGATAGAAATTTTACTAAATTTGGGGGGATGATTGTCTTTTCTTAGAATATGAGGTTTTATTTTGATGTGAACAATTTCTGTATACTGTTGTATAAGATTTGAGTAATCAAATGCACAGTATGTTGGTAACACTAGTTTCAGTTTGCCTCTTTAATCAAGGTAAAACAGTTATTCAATAATAATTTTCTCATTTTACTGAGTGAATTATTTTAATAAATAAAATAAGCATATTTATAATAAATTCTTATATAGTAGACTTGGAAAAGAAAGAATAAAGAAAAGCTTAATTGTTTTGATTGGCTAGAGTACTTGGGGGTTGAGATAAAAGAAAAGCAGCAAAAGTGAAGAAATGTATTAGAAGACACCTTGCCACAAGCTGAAAGCTGCGGCATTCAAACCACATTTATTGTTCAGAGTGTGCACTACCATAACAACTATGACAAAAGCCCTGTTTTTTGTATTTACGGCTGACTAATGACATAAAAGTTACAAAGGGAAAGTTCACAGTAGGTCTTTTGGAGTCTATCGTCACTTATTTTTAAACTTAACATTCAGTAATTAGGACATTTTCTTTTAACTTTTTATTTTTGCATGGAAATAGATATTCATTTTTCTGAGATACATGCAAGAGTGGAATTGCTGGGTCATATGGTGTGTCTATTTTTACTTGAAAAAGATATTGCAAACTATTTTCCAGAATGTCTACATTCATATAAGTGTACTAAAATAAATGAAGAAAATTTTGGGAACTTAAAACTCGACAACAGTAAAAGAATGACTTGACAGTAAAAGAATGATCAAAAATAAAAGAAAAACAGATAAGCTGGTCCTTATCACAATTAAAAACCTATGCTTTGTGACAGACCCTGATAAGAAGATGAAAATATAAGCTATAGACTAGGAGAAAATATTTGAAAATCATATATCTCACAAAGAACTCCTATATAAAGAATTGTCAAAACCCACAATTTTAAAAAGCCAAGTGAAAATGGGTAACACACAGAAACATATATTTTACTGAAAAGGATATACAGAAGGCAAGTAAGAACATAAAAGACTGTTTCACATCATCAGTCATTAAAGAAATGCAAATCAAAACTCAATGCAATTTCAAATTAAATGACATTCCATATACCTATAATTATAATGATGTCTAAAATTTTTTAAATGTCTTTTTTGTAGAAATTTATGTTCAAGTCTTTTGTTCACTTTTCATAGATTTTTTCTTGATATTGAGTAGTTTGAGTTCCTTGTATATTTAGATATTTGTTCCTTATCAGTTATGTGATTTGCAAATATTTCATCCAAATCTATGGGTTATCTCTCAATTGTTTTCTTTGCTATGTAGAACCTTTTTATTATAGTTTCATAAAATTGCATTTGTCTAGTTTCACTTTTTTTCCCTAAAACTCTTTCCAGACCAATGTCATAGAATTTTGCTCCAATTGCATTCAATTTTTAATCCATTTTAAGGTGATTCTTGTGTAGGAACTGAGACAAAGGCCCATTTTTTTTTTTTTGTATTAGATATTCAGTTTTCCCAACATCATTTATTGAGGGAGTGTCCTTTTCTCCTCATGTGTTCCTCAGACTCTTGTTGAAAATCAACTTATCATAGGCATGTGGGTTTATTTTTGGGCTCTTTGTCCTGTTCTATTGGTCAATTTATCTGTTTTTATGCGAATATTATGCTTTACGATAAACATAGCTTTGTAATGTAAACTGAAATCTTTGTAATGTAATCTAATAGCGTGATGCCTTCAGATTTCTTTTTCTCAAGTTTGCTTTAGCTATCGGGTTTTTTTGTAACTTCTATTTCTATAAAAAAATGACATTGGATTTTTGATAAAGATTGCATTCAATCTGTAGATTGCTTCGGGTAGTATAAACATCAAAAATTCAATTTTTCTAATCTATAAACATGAGATATCTTTACATTTATTTTTGTTATGTTCAATTTCTTTCATCAGTGTCTTACAGTTTCCAACTATATATATCTGGACAACATATATATATACACACACATAAAAATGGCTGAACACCTATAATCATCAGAGAAATGTAAATTAAAAACAGAATTAGATATTATTTTACACCTGTTAGATTCGCTGTTATCAAAAAGATAAAAGACATCAAGTGTTGGGAAGAATATGGAGAAAAGGGAATCCTTATACATCACTGGTAGTATTGTAAATTTATACAACTATTTTGAAAAATACTATGGAATTTCCTCAAAAACCTAAAACAGAATTACCATATAATCCACCAATCCCACCATTGGGTATATGCCCAAAGGAATTGAAATTAGTATGCTGAAAAGGTGTCTGCATGCCCCTGTTCATTGCAGCATTATTTACAATGGCCAGGATATGAAAACAACTTGAGTGTCAATCAACAGATGAGTGGAATAAACAATGTGATATACAGTACATACACAATAGAACACGATCCATTTTTAAAAAGAAAAAAAAAAAAAACAGGCAATTCTGCCTTTTGTGACAACATGGATGAACCTAGGGGACAGCATGCTGAGTAAAATAAGCCAAGCAGAGAGACAAATACTATGTAACGTAACTTATACATGGAAACTAAAAAAGTCAAACTCATAGAAGTTTAGAGTAGAATGGTTGTTACCAGAGGCTGGAGGCAGAAAGGGAAGACTTTGGTCAATGGAAAAAATAGGTAGGAGGAATAAATTTTATTTCACAGTAAGGTGATTATACTTAATAATAATGTGTTGTGTATTTTAAAATAGCTAAAAGGGAGGATTTTTAACGTTCTCACCATAAAGAAATGACACATATTTGAGGTGATGGCTAATTACCCTTATCTGACCATTCCACAACATACATACTTATCAAAACATCACATCATGCCCCACAAATACATACAATTATATTTTCTTTTAAAAGCAAAATAAAAATTATAACTAGAAAAGTAAAATTTTAATATTCTGTTCATCATAAAAACACTATTTTCAAAAATTAAAAAAAAAAAAAGTGATGGCACCAAATGCTGATGAGGATGGGGAGAAATTGGATCACTCAAGCATCACTGATGGGAGTTTTATACATACTTTTTGTTATGGATTAACTTGTGTTCCCCTAAATTCTATGCATTGAAATCCTAACCACCAATGCCAGTATACTTGGAGATAGGACCCTCATAGAATTAATTAAGGTTAAATGGTTTCACAAGAGTAGGTCCCTAATCTGCTAAAACTGGCGATGCTAATAAGGAGAAAAAGAGACACCAGAGCACTCTCAGTTGTGGAAGGACAGAAAGAAAGGCCATCTGAGGTCACAGCAAGAAGCCAGGAAAACGCCTCATGAAAAACCAACCCTAAAGCATTTTGATCTTGGACTTTCAATTTCTATAACTGTGAGAAAATAAATTCCTGGTGTTTAATGAAGCCAACTTGTCTGCTGCATCTTGTTATGGTAGCCTGAGATTATTAATACATTCTTTTGAAGTGAAAGAGATCCCAATTTTTCTAACTGTATCAGATATGTTGAACAAGTTACAGAACAAAGAATGGATCCAAAGATGAAAACCAGCAAAAAGAAAAACAAAGTTGTTCAAACGATTTATCTTGATCTCTTGAATAAATATTTTGCTTTCTAAATTTGATGGTACAATGGAGTTCCCACATCCTTGAACCACACAAGATGTTAAATTCTAGCAGGCGTGAGTGGAGAAACCACAGTTTTCCATAGAGTTTAGAATGTGAAGAGCACATGGCACAAGGGCATAGACCACCCTCTATTCATGATTGTGAGTTAACATCTGTTCCTTTCTTATACTGTGATCCTCTGGAAGGAAAACATTAAAAAAATCTTATAAAACTAAGCAAATGAAACAAGGCAGGTTGACAACAGAATACATACAGAATGAGTGAACATGAAATTTTTGGTTACTTATTTTGTGTAAGACATAGTGCAAAGCATCAGCAGGAGACAAGTTTATTTTCTAGAGTTTTGCATTCTGAGAAAGGAAGTAAATGTTTCAAAAATATATAAATCTAATACAAATAAAATTGAATCAATGCTATAAAAGAGAGCCACTTGTGTGCCCTCTTGCCCCTGACTAATTCTAGTCTGCAGGAAATGTACTCCTTTATCCCTAGGAAAACCACCTGCATAAAACTAACTAGGACTTCAGCTGTTTATGACAGTGAAATATCAAGGAAGAAATATTAAGAAGAGGATTAGAAAAGATAATCCAGTTTCAGAAACATTTCCTGGGTTAGAGATTTTAAAAACTGAGGTAGTGGTCAGCTGCACAGAAAATACCTACTTAAAAAGAGGTTAGATCGAGGTAACAGAAACCTTTTACAAAACTTAGAGATATTTTAATAAAGCTCAAGAGGAAGAAAATTCAGTCATAATGACTGAAAACGATTACATAAGAAGGTCTTACATAATCCATACATTAATTTAATCATACATTTGTGTGGGCTAGTAACACATGACATGATCAAATAATTCTTGGGAATCTTTTCATGGACCTTTTCAACATTATGCTGTAATCAAAGTTCTCTGGCAGATGGTGAGGAGGGGAGTACATTGGCAGAAGAGGGCACGTTTTCCATCATGAAAACCATTGTGTATGTACACAGCCAAATAATTTGCCTCCGTATAGACCCAGAACTGTAAGAAAATAAGTCATTTTTAAACCATTAAGTCAAATTATCTACTAGAATAAAATTACTCATACAAATCACTAACAGAGAATGGAACAGCATGAACTAAGTTTCTTTATAAAACTTATAAATGGTATGTTTTATTCATTTATGTACATACTCCCACAAATTGATCTTTTCAAAATGACTTACTTTATATTTTCAGTATTTTTCTACAGATTTTGTACTAACCTTTATTAGAACATACTACTTTGCAGGTAAATTCTCTACTTCCTTTATTCTTCCTTGGTTTCTAAAAACGGCATAAAAATTATAAAATTTTACTATATTAAAGGAATCCTAAGTACTTAAATATTTCTCAATTATAATTTCACTTTCAACTTTGGGAGTCTGTAGGAGAGTACAAGGTATCACACAGTGGTACAGATATCAGTTTTCTCCCACTCAATGACTTTTTACGTGTTCATCTATAACTTATTTATATAATTTAATTCTGGCATAGAAACGATTCATCTGCTCTCTTAGCAGTGGCAGAAGATACTCCATAAAATTAATGGATTGAGATTATTTCCTAAAATATCAACCTTAAAATGTTGTGCAGGAAAGTGAAGCAGAGAAAATAGTGTTCATTTGATGCTAATTTATCTAATTCACCATACATTTACTTATTCTTCAGTCATTTCAAGTCTGATATTGACTCACTCTGAAAACTATATCACTCCAAAACATTACTGTAGCCAGAACTATTCTTAAAAGGGTAAGTCGATGTATATACTTAGTGCATTCAAAATAAATAAAATCCCTAAATTTTAATAACACACATACCACATAGAAAACAACAGATTGGTATTTAGTTCTGAATGTATACTGAAAAGAAACATCACAGGTGCTTTTGTGATTATAGTGTAAATAGCCAAAATAAGTACATCAAAACATGAACTGTGAGAAAGCTAACATATTAAGTCACATGCTTTAATCAAAATGACTGACATCCTTAAATCTAGTATCTTCTTCTTTTCACATTCCTAAGAATAAACAGTTAACTTCTTTTTAAGCTACTTGTCAATAGCTCACAAAATTCAAATGTTCATCTATTTAATAGAGAAATTCTATTTCTATAGATTTTACAGATATGTCACACATACACATAAAAGAACTACACACACATGTATGTGTATATATATATGTACACACACACACACAGACATATGTTCCTTCTGCATTTCCTATGTTTCACTCTTATATACCCCTTTCTACAACTTCCTTGCTAATGACTTTGCTGTTATCAATCATTTTGTCCTGCCTTTGCTCAGATATGCTACAGGTATAGATATACACCTTTACAGAGATAGATTATCATCTCAATTCTACGCACAACACTGCTACTTTTCACTGTTACATATAGAACATCTCCTTTGAAACTGACTTTGAAATTCAGCACTACTAATGTGTGATTATGCATTAGCCCTTTCTGATTACTTACACGCATTCATCCTTTATATGCTCAGTTCACATTTCAAATTTATAACTGATGGACATTTTTCTACTACAAAGGTCTTCACAATCATTTTCCCTTACATAACAATGTTACAATTGAGAATGGACACCATATTTTGGAAACCTCAATAGTTAGTGTAGGGTGCTGCTCAAATGGCTGGGAGAAGAGCTCAGTGGACACTGTCTCAGTGAAAACAATCTTTTGACTGGTGAAAACTATAAAAACAGCTGTAGTCTGCTGATATTTTTCTAAGAACAAACAGCCAATGGCAAAATATGTATTCAAGAATATATATTTAAACTCAGAAAAAAAGAGAGTGAGAGTCTGTGGCATTTGAGCCACAATCCACTTCAATTTTCTCTTCCCTTTCCCAGCTCATTGTTACTACAGTTCTTCATTAGTCAGGTGTGACTAAAAGACCAGGCTGTTTTTCCCCACCAACTACTAGTTTATGGCTATATGTTCAGTTGAGGGCTTCAGTTTCTCACTGGGAGACGCAGGTTGCTGACATCTCCTAGCTTCAATTCTGAAGTTGTAGAAACTCCATTTCAAATAGATGTAGCCAAAAAAGACTTTGGTTGTCTTACTTCACTCACAGGGCAGAAGTTCTACCCCAAGTACAGTAGGCTGGAAATGCTGAGCCCCACTTGTGTCTACTACAGGTTGCTCGTGTAGAGGTTCCACATTGGGAGCAGCAAGCCAAGAAGATCAAGAACTACTATCTTCGGACAGTGCCCTGCTTAGAGAGCAATAATGTCACTGAGAAGAAGTAGGCTGCTGTCCTCAACCTCAGCTACAGTACAGTAATACACTAAGATTGCCTTTATTTGGGACAGAGTATGGGGAAGTTCATTGGTAAGGGCAACAAAGAGGTGACTGGTAGCTCTATGATGCAAATACCAAGAAAATGATAGACCATGTAGAAATTTTAAACAGAAAATATTAGGGAAAGAGAAAGTTAAAAAGAAACTTGTGGGGTTTACCTCAAAGTGTAGCAACACCCTGCCTCTGCAAAGTTGCCCATATTTTACTGGATCGGACTATGGAGAAATTTATGTTCCACAATGTAGCCAAACACAATACAGCATCTGCTAGCTATTAGTGGAGATTACCAGCTGAATGTGAAACAATAGAGGCTGACCAGCAAGAAGCTTAACAGGCAGACCGGGGGAAAAACACTTAAAGAGATCCAGACTAAAATCAATCCCACTCTAGTGGTCAGAGAAATTGTGTGCAAGGCCAAGATTGAACTCTCTAGGGAACATCAAAGGAGGCACACTGTGGGAGGAAATAAATTTCACAAATGAAGTCGAGCAAAGTCACTAAATAACAACACGTGTATAAATGTAAGTTGAATCAGTATTTAGAGTTGATTTAATATATTATCTAAAATGTCCAGTTATCAATGAAAAGTAATGAGATATTTAGAAGATAAAAAAGAAAGAGTAATTTGTTTTCAGAATAAAAAACACTGAACAGAATCTGTCTTCACGGAGGCCCAGATATTCAACTTAACAGACAAAATTGTTAAAGTAGCTAGTATAACAATGTTCAAAGAAAGAAATATCACCATGCTTACAGAACTTAAGAAGGGGGCTAGGCATGGTAGCTCATGACTGTAATCCCAGCATTGGGGAGGGCAAAGTTGGAGAATCACTTGATCCAGAAGTTAGAGATCAGCCTGGGCACCATGATGAAACCTAGTATGTACTAAAGTACAAGAAATTAACCAGACATGGTGGCATGCACCTGTAATTGCGGCTACTAAAGAGGCTGAGGTGGGAGGATCATCTGAGCCTGGGAAGCTGAGGCTGCAGTGAGCCATGATCATGCCACTGTACTATAGCCTGGCCAACAGGAGTGAAACCCCGTCACAAAGCAAAACACAAAAAACAAAAAAAGAATTTAAGAAAGGTATGATAGCATTGACTCATCAAATAGAGAATACTTATAAAGAGATAGAAATTCTAAGAAGAACTAAATTGACATTCTAGAGTTGAAGGTTCTATACCAACAAAAATGAAAATTTATGAGAGGAGCTCAACAACAGATTTAAGCTGTCAGGTGAAAGAATCAGCAAACACAAATATATATTAATAGTGACAAATCCGAAAAAAAAAAAAAAACTTAAAAAAAAAAAGAACAGAGCATATAAGAAATGTACAACGTAGTTAAGTATACCAACATATAAATGATTAGAGTGTAAGAAGGAGAAGAGCAAATGAGAAGAAAATATATTTCAGTAAATAATGCCTTAAACTTTCTCAAATTTTATGAAAATCATTATTCTAGACATGCAGGAAACTGACCAACTTCAGGTTGGTGTATATAAAAAGATCCATGCCTAGTCATATCATCATCAACATGTTGAAAGACAATGATTAAATCTTGAAAGGAACAAGAGAAAAATGAGTAATCACATGTAAGGGATGATGTATAAGATTATCATCTATAAAATTAATGAATGACTTCTCAAAACAAAGAATGGACACCAGAAGGCAGTGGGATAACCTGTTTAAAGAGTTTAGGGCCAGTGGACTGTCCACCAAGAGCCTTATGTACAAGAAAATAATCTTTTCCATATAGAGTAAAAACGCAAATTTATTGCAAAGCAGATCCAATTTACAAAAATAAAAAAAAATGCAAAAGAGAAAGAATGTTTTTGAGGAAGAAAGGAAGAAGCACCAGACAATAATGTGATTACACATGAAAATACAGAGCACTTGTTATGGTCCGAAAGGTCATGGCTCCTAAAAATTTATATGTTGAAGTCTTCACCTCAGAATGTAATGATTAGAGATAGGGTCTTTGAACTGGTAATAAAATTAAAATTTGATCATTAAGGTCCATCCTATCAAATATAATTGTTATCCTTACTAAAAGAGAAAATTTGGACGCAGACATATACAGAAGGAAGACACTATAAAGATACAGAGAAAAGCTAAGGAGAGGGACCCAAAAGAGTTCTCCTTTTTATTTTTATTTTTTTTCCTAAGATGGGGTCTCACTCTGTCGCCAGGCTGGAGTGCCATGGTGATCTCAGCTCACTGCAACCTCCCCCTTCTGGGTTCAAGTGATTCTTCTGCCTCAGCCTCCCAAGTAGCTGAGACTACAGGCGCATGATACCATGCCCAGCTAATTTTTGTATTTTAAGTAGAGACCAGGTTTCACCATGTTGGCCAGGATGGCCTCAATCTCTTGACCTCGTGATCTGCCCTCCTTTGCCTCCCAAAGTGCTGGGATTACAGGCGTAAGCCACCGTGCCTGGCCTAGTTCTCTTTTCTCTTTTTTTTAATGGCCCTTAGAAGAAATCAACTTTGCAACAACCTTCATCTTAGACTTCTAATTTCCAGACTAGAAAATTTATTTTAAAACTCTAGAACGGAAAATAAATTTTTATGTTTAAGCTACTCGGTCTGTGCTACCTTCCTACATCAGCCCAAGCAAATGTTAGTACTGCTAAATGCAGTGCTTGTAGAAGTGACTATGTAGGTAATTATTAAAAGTTATATAAACATGGAGTAGAAACAGCTGCGTTTGGAGGCTCCCATTGAAAAAAATCATAATAAGCATGTGAATCCTTCACCAGCAATCAAGGTATCCAGGTTCTCTCATCAGAACTGACTAGGAGGCTGGCCTGACCCACAGAGAGAAGAAGGAACAGTATGGTGCAGCGGCCCACCTGAGGACCACACCTAACAACCAAAGGAGGCTGTTAGTGAGAGTGCTACCCAACTGAGGAAACCATGCTTTTTCCATGGAACTATGCAACCAACCCAAGGATCTAAAGATTCCATTCATGAACCCACACCACCTGGGCCTTGTATCCCAACCCCAGAAGGTGCAGAGTCCTAACAGCCTTTCAGCTTGGATCTGCTTAGGCTTATGTAACTCCCAGTGGGAGGAGCAACCAGCACCTGGGCTGTAGCCACCTGCTATCTGAGCCATTTGAGCTCCTTGGGGTAGGGACAGCAGCCAGCACTAGGACTCACAACTGCCTAACATGCTAAGCACCTTCGGTTGGGGAAGGGCAGCATCCATCTCTATAGCTCCAGGCTGTGCTTTTCCCCTGCTGGAGCCAGGGAGGCTGGAGCACTTGGTCCCAAGACTTGCTGTGGTAGTCTGTGGTCAGAGTGCCTCTTCAGGCCTGACCCTGACACATCTTTCCTCATTTGACAGGGTTTCCCTGAAAGAACTGCAATAAATCCAGCCAGAGGCTCAGGGTCAGAACCCAGATGTCTCTGGGCCTGACCTCTTAAGGGGAGAGGTGGCTACAGTCTCTGCGGACCAGTAGGCTTAGCCTTTTCTGAGGAATATGGGCAGCCCAGATGAGTGGGTTTCCCCCCACCAAGGCAAACCCCCTCTACCAAGGGACAAAGGCTTCATTAAATGGGTCCTGTTCCCTGTGCCACCGAACTGAATGTGACTCTCCGACAGGGGTTGTCAGACACCCTATTCAGGAACAATTCTGCTAATATAAGGTCGGTGCCCCTCGAGGTCAGAGGTCCCAGAAGAACGAGCAGGCACCCATATTTGCTGTTCTCCAGTCTCCTTGAGTGACATCTCCAGGTGCAGGAGTGAATCAGGTGAATAGGGCCTGAAGTGAACCCCCAACAAACTTCAGCAGCCCTACAGAAGAAGGATCTGACCAATGAAAGAAAAACAAGCAGAAAACAAAAATGACAGCATGAACAAAAATAACAAAGCCCCACAAAAACCCTATCCAAGGGTCAGCAACCTCAGAGACCAAAACTAGACAAACTCACAAAGATGAGAGTCAATGAAAAAATGCTGAAAACCCAAACGGCAAGATTGCCTCTTCTTTTCCAAATGATCGCAATGTCTCTCCATCTAGGGCACAGAACTGAACAGAAGATCAGATGGATGAATTGAAAGAAGTAGGCTTAGAAGATGGGTAATAAAAAACTGCGCTAAGCTAAAGGAGCATGTTCTAACCCAATGCAAAGAGGCTAAGAACCTTGATAAAAGATTAGAGGAATTGCTATCTAGCATAACCATTTTAGCGAGGAACATAAACGACCTGATGGAGCTGAAAAACACAGCACGAGAACTTCATGAAGCATACAGAAATATCAATAGCCAAATTGATCAAGCAGAATAAAGGTTATCAGTGTTCAAGGATCACCTTGCTGAAATAAGGCATGCAGACAAGACTAGAGTAAAAGGAATGAAAGGGATGAACAAAGCCTCCAGGAAATATGGGTCTTCATAAAAAGACCAAACCTACTATTGATTGGAGTATCTGAAGGAGAAGGGGAGAATGGAAACAAGCTGGAAAACACACTTCAGGATATTACCCAGGAGAACTTCCCCAACCTAGCAAGACAGGCCAACATGCAAATTCGGGAATTATGCAGAACACCATTAAGATACTCCACAAGAAGATAAACCCCAAGACACATAATCATCAGATTATCCAAGGTAAAAATGAAGAAAAAACCATTAAGCACAGTCAGAGAGAAAGGCCAGGTCACTAACAAAAGGAAGCCCAACAGACTAACAGCAGACCTCTCAGCAAAAACTCTACAAGCCAGAAGAGACTGGGGGCCAATATTCAATATTCTTAGAGAAAATCATTTCAACCCGGAATTTCACGTGCAGCCAAACTCAGCTTCATAGCAAAGGAGAAAGAATGTACTTTCCAGACAAGCAAATGCCAAGGAATTTCATTATCACCAGGCCCGCTCTGCAAGAGCTCCTGGAGGAAGCACTAAAAGTGGAAAGAGAAAGCTGATACCAGCCACTTCAAAAACACACCAAAATATAAAGAAAGACCAATGACACTATGAAAAAACTGCATTAACTAGTGTGCAAAATAACCAAATAACAGCATGATGACAGGATCAAATTCACACGTAGTATTACTAACCTTAAAGGTAAATGGGCTAAATGCCCCAATTAAAGGACACAGACTGGCAAATTGGATAAGGAGTCAAGACCCATAGGTGTGCTGTATTTAGGAGACTCATCTCACATCCAAAGACACACATAGGCTTAAAATAAAGGGTTGGAGGAAAATTTACTAAACAAATAGAAAGCAAAAAAAATAAAAAAAAGCAAGGATCGCAATCCTAGTTACTGACAAAACAGATTGTCAGTAAAGACAAAGATCAAAAAAGACAAAGGAGGGCATTACATAATGGTAAAGGGAACAAGTCAATAAAAAGAGCTATTTTAAATATATATGCACCCAATACAGAAGCACCCAGATTCATAAAACAAGTTCTTAGAGACCTATAAAGAGACTTAGACTCACACACAATAATAGTGGGAGATTTTAATACCTTACTGACAGTATTTTATTAGGCAGATCAATGAGACAGAAAATTACAAAGGGTATTCAGGTCTTGATCTAAATTCTGAATCAAGTGGACCTCATAGACGTCTACAGAACTCTTTACCCCAAATTAACAGAATATACATTCTTCTCAGTGCAACATGGCAGTTATTCTAAAATCGACCACATAATTGGAAGTAAAACACTCCTCAGCAAATGCAAAAGAACTGAAATCATAACAAACAGTCTCTCAGACAATGGTGCAATTAAATTAGAACTCAGGATTAAGAAACTCACTTAAAATCACATAATTTTATGGAAATTGAACAACCTGCTCCTGAATGACTTCTGGGTAAATAATGAAATTAAGGCAGAAATCAGTAAGTAATTCGAAACCAATGAGAACAAACAAACAACATACCAGAATCTCTGGGACACAGCTAAAGCAGTTTTAGGAGGGAAATTTATAGCACTAAATGCCCACATCAGAAAGCTTGATAGATTTCAAATTGACAACCTAATATCACAATTAAAAGAGCTAGAGAGGCAAGAGAAAATGAATCCAAAAGCTAGCAGAAGACAAGAAATAACTAAGATCAGAGAAGAATTGAAGGAGATAGAGATAAAAAAAAAACCCTCCAAAAAGTCAATGAACCCAGATTTTGTTGAAAAAATTAACAAAACTAGATAGAGCACCAGCTAGACTAATAAAGAAGAAAAAAGAGAAGAATCAAATAGACACAATAAAAAATGGTAAAAGGAATACCACCACTGACCCCAAAGAAGTACAAATTACCATCACAGAATACTATACACACCTCTACACAAACAAACTAGAAAATCTAGAAGAAATTGATAAATTCCTGGACACATACACCATCCCAAGACTAAACCAGGAAGAAGCTGAATCTCTGAATTGAATAGGCCAATAACAAGTTCTGAAACTGAGGCAATAATTAAAAGCCTTCCAATCAAAAAAAAAAAAAAAAAAAGGCCCAGGACCAGATGGATTCAGAGCTGAATTCTACCAGAAACATAAAGAGGAGGTCATACCATTCCTTCTGAAACTATTCCAAACAAGTGAAAAGAAGGGACTTAATCCTAACTTATTTTATGAAGCCGGCATCATCCTGATACCAAAATGTGGCAGAGAAATACACAAAAAAAGAAAACTTCAGGCCAATATCCCTGATTAACATTGATGCGAAAATCCTCAATAAAATACTGACAAACCAAATCCAGCAGCACATTAAAAAGTTTATCCATCACAATCAAGTCGGCTTCTTCCCTGGGATGCAAGGTTTGTTAAACATATGCAAATCAATAAACAAGAGATGCTGGTGAGGCTGTGGATAAACAGGAACACTTTTAGACTGTTGATGGGAATGTAAATTAGTTCAACTGTTGTAGAAGACAGTATGGCAATTCAAGGATCTAGAACCAGAAATACCATTTGACCCAGCAATCCCATTACTGGGTACATAGAATATAAATCATTCCACTATATAAATCATTCCACTATAAAGACACATACACACATATGTTTATTGCAGCACTATTTACAATAGCAAAGACATGGAATCAACCCAAATGCCCATCAGTGATAGACTGAATAAAGCAAAGGTGGTGCATATACACCATGAAACACTATGCTGCCGTAAAAATAATGAGATCATGTCCTTTACAGGAACATATATGAAGCTGGAAGATCATCCTCAGCAAACTAACACAGAAACAGAAAACCTAACACCTCATGTTTTCACTCATAATTGGGAGTTGAACAATGAGAACACATGGACACAGAGAGAGGAACAACCCACGTCAGGGTCTGTTGGGGGTTGAGGGATGAGAGGAGGGAACTTAGAGGATGGATCAACAGGTGCAGCAAACCACCATGGCACATGCATATCTATGTAACAAACTTGCACATTCTGTACATATATCCGATTTTTTTTAGAAAAAAAAATTAAAAAGACAAACAGCGAACAAATATAAAAAATTATGTAATTGCATTTTTTCTTTTTCATATTTATTGATTTAAAAGCAATTAAAAAAAAAAAAAAACATTATGTAGGCTGGGTGCGGTGGCTCACGCCTGTAATCCCAGCACTTTGGGAGGCCAAGGTGGGAGGATCACCTGAGGTCAGGAGTTCAAGATGAGCCTGGCCAAGATGGTGAAATCCTGTCTCTACTAAAAATACAAAAATCAGCTGGGCATGGTAGTGCATGCCTGTAATCTCCACAACTCTGGAGGCTGAGGCAGAAGAATTGCTTGAACACAGGAGGCAGAAGTTGCAGTGGGCTTAGATCACACCACTGCACTCCAGCCTGGGTGACAGAGCAAGACTCCATCTTGGGAAAAACAAACAAACAAAAACTCCAAAAGAAACAAAAAAGTAAACCCAATATGTATATAGTTGTAGTATTGAGACTAAATATGTAAAACTGCAATGTGTGGGAAGATAAAATCACAAAGGAGATGAGTGGGGAAGCTTCATGAGTGAAAGTAAGTTTCACCAGTTGGGAAATCAAATCCACAAGAATAATTAGTAAAATCAGAAATGTTAATTAAGAAAGTTACTGCAACAAAGTCTGTAAGTAAATACTCCCTTTGCTTAGTTTCTTTAGAAGGCACAAAATTATTTACAGTCACCTACTGTCTTCCATTCAATATCTCTTCACTCTCGTTTCCTTTGTTGGACAGTAGCTTTTTAGTTTAACATAGTCTGATTTCCCTATTTTCATTTTTGTTACCTATACTTTTCAGTCCTTAGCCATAAAATATTTGCCTACACCAATGTCCATAGGCTTTTCCCCCATATCTTCTTCTGCTAGTTTAATCATTTTGAGTCTTACATTTAAATCCTAAAACCATTTTTAGTTGATTTTTGCATATGGTGAGAAATAGAGGCTTGCTTTCATTCTTCTGCATATGGATATTCAGTTTTCTCAGCACCATTTATTTAAGAGGAATTCCTTTTCTCACTGTATATTCTCAGTGTCTTTGTTGAAAATCAGTTGGCTGTAAATACATACATTTATTTGTTGGTTCTCTATTTCATTTAGTTCTGCTCTGATATTTATTATTCCTTTCCTTCTACTCAATTTGTATGTGGTTTTTTCTAGTTTCCTGAGGTGCATCATGTGGTTATTTAAAATTTTTCTACTTTTTTGATGTATGTGTGCATTGCTATAAACTTTTCTCTTAGCACTGTTTCTCCTGTGTCCCATTGCTTCTGGTATGTTGTGTTTACATTTTCATTTGTTAAAATATTTTTTTTCCTATTTTCTTCATTTCTTCATTGACCCAATGATTGTTCAGGAGCATGTTGTTCACTTTCTATGTAATTGTACAGTTTTCAAAGTTCCTCTTATTATTGGTTTCCAGTTTTATTTTATTGTGGTCTGAAAAGACACTTGATAGAATTTCAACTTTTTCAATTTGTTGAGACTTGTTTTCTGTCCTAACATATGGTCTATCCCAGAGAATGTTCCATGTGCTGATGAGAAGAATTTGTATTCTACAGTTGCTAGATAGAATGTTCTCTAGGTGTCTGTTAGGTCCATTTGGTCTAAAGTTCAGTTTAAGATAAATGTTTATTGAATTTCTGTCTAGATGATCTGTTTAATGATGAGCATGGGATGTGGAAGTTTCCAATTATTATTGTATTGGAGTCTCTCTCTCTCTTTAGGTCTAATATGCCTGAGTGCTCTGGTGTTGGGTGCATATATATTTAGAATTTTTTATCCTCTTGCAGTATATATCCATTTATCATTATATAATAATCTTCTTTTTCTCTTTTTACTGTTTTTGACTTAAAGACTGTTTTATCTGATTCAGGCAGAACTACTCCTGCTCATTTTTGGTTTTGTTTGCATGAAATATATCTTTCTGTATCTTTAATTTCAGTCTCCATATATCTTTACAGATGAAGTGAGATTCTTGTAGACAGCATACAGTTGGGCAATGCATTTTTTAAGTCAGTCTCTATCTTTGAATTGGGAAATATAATTCATTTATATTCAAGATTATTATTGATAGGTGAGGCCTTATTTCTGTCATTTAAAAAATTGTTTTCTTGTTTTGTATATATTTTGTTTCTTTCTCATTCTCTTATTGTTTATTATTACAGTTTGGTGTTTTTCTGTAGTGGTAATATCTGAGTAATTTGTCTTTCTCATTTTTGTGTCTGTTCTATCAGTGAGTTTTATACTTCTGTTTTTCCGATAGTAGATAGCATCCTTTCACTTCCAGGTGTAGGATACGCTTAAGTATTTCTTATATGGCTGGTAGAGTGGTGATGAATTTCATCAGTTTTTCCTTGTCTTGGAAAAATTTTATTCCTCCTTCATTCCCAAAGAATAGCTTTTCTGAGTATAGTGTTCTTGGCTGGCAATTTTTTCTTTCAGCACTTTGAATATATCATTCCATTCTCTTTTAGCCTGTAACATAACTACTGATAAATCTGCTGTTATTCTGATGAGGTTTCCCTTATATATGCCTTGACACTTTTCTCTTGCTGATTTTAGAATTCTCTCCTTGTTTTTCACTTTTGAGAGTTTGTAATGTATCTTGAAGAATACATTTCTATTCAGGGATATGTGAGCTTCCCGCATCTAAAGTCTACACCTCTCATAAGACTTACAAGGTTTTCAGTTATTTGGTTAAATATATTTTCTATGCCTTTGATCTCTTCTTTGCCTTCTAGGACACCCGAAATTAAAATATTTAGTCACTTTACTATGTCTCGTATATCATGTTGGTTTTTTTCATTCTTTTTTATTCTTTACTATGACTGGGTTATTTTAAAAGACCCATATCGAAATTCAGAACTTTTTTTCTGCTTGACTTAATCTATTATTGAAGTTCTCAATTACATTTTTTGTTTTATTAAATTTTTCAGTTTCATGATTTCAGTTTAGTTATTATTATAACTATCTCTTTGTTGAATTTCTTATTTGCATCTTGAATTATTTTTCCAATTTCTTTATATTATTTATCTATGGCTTCTTGCATCCTACTGAGCTTCTTTAGTATCATCAATTTGAATTCTGTTCTGAAATTTTACAGGTGTCCTTCTCATTGGAATCTGTTACTTGGAGAATTATTGTGTTTCTTAGGAGTTGTTAAGTTTTCATGCATTATCATGTTTCTTATGTTCTTATGTTCATATCTATGTATCCCCATGTAAGAGTCACTTCTTTGTTTTGTCCATTGGCTTTTAAGGCGAAAGAATTTCTTTCCTACTGCTGTATGTTACAGCGATAAACACTTACATTTGAAAATATTAAAGATCACAAATCAATCACTTAAGTGGCCCTCTTCCTCACTGGCTTTCAAAGTGCCTCCTAATGAAGTGTAAACTTAAGTCTGTTTTTTCAGCTTTTCATGGTGTTGATAAAACCTGTTTTCTTTTTTTTATCTTCTTATTTTCTATGTCTTTCCACTCATGCTAATGAAGATATCCTACTAACTGTTTTCTCTACGTGCCTTGTGTAGTTTTTTTTTTTTATGCTTTGTCCATATTTTTCCTTTGCAATGCTTTATTTCTCCATGTTCTAGTCCTTCTTACCTTTTCTTCATTTCTCATTCAATTTAAGTCTTAGTAAGAACATGGAGATTCATCTTTTAACCAACATACATGCTAAATCTACCAACGAACCACGCTTGTGTAATGATAGAGGCCACTTTTTCTCTGCATAGAAACAATGTCACATCATTCTTCCCTTTGTTTCCTTTTAAAATATTGTGGCTATTTTCATTAGGCTTACATAAACAACAAGTTTTTCTATTTTTTTTTATATTTTAGCACCCTTTGAGATCATTTTGGTGCAAATCTCTTTCTACTTAGTATCATACATTTTTAAAATCTTCCTTATAACACATATAAACTGGCAGTAAATTCTCTCAACTTTCCTTTGGCTGAAAAGTCTTTCCTTCCTTCCTTTTGCAAGGCAGTTTTGCATAGCATAATTTTGAATTGAGAAATTATTTTTTCTTTAAGTATTTGAAAAACGTCACTCTATTGTCTTTGGACTTGTATGGTTTTACAATGAAAGCCTTCTGTGTTTTTAACCTATGTTTTTCTGTACGTAACCTGTCATATTTGTCTGGCTGCCTTCAAAATTCTTTATATCTTTGATTTTCATCAGTTTAAAAATGAAATGTCTGGATGGTGTGTTGTGGGGGGTGTGTGTGTGTGTGTGCGCGTGTGTGCATATGCATGCATGTGTGTGTTGTTTATATTGTTTGGGGTTCACTGTGATTCTAAGACCTAAAGTTTGATGGGTTTTTAAATTATCTTTGGAAAAGTCTCAGTCATTGTATTTTAAAATATTTCTCCTCCCCATTTTCGTTCACCTTTGCAATTTTGATCACATACATTTTAAAACAGTTGTTTTTCTTAATTGTCCCACAGCTTTTGAATGTCTCTTTTATTGGTTTTCTTTACTTCTTTTTCTCTGTGTATTTCAGTAGAGATAATGTTTAATGACTACATTAGTCCATTCTTACACTTCTGTGAAATACTCTAGATGGGTAATTTATAAAGGAAAGATGTTTAATTGACTCATCGATCCACATGACTGGGGAGGCCTCAGGAAACTAACCATCATGGCAGAAGGCAAGGGAGAAGCAGGCACCTTCTTCACAGGGTGGCAGGACGGAGTGAGTACAAGCAAAGGAAATGACAGACACATATAAAACCATCATATCTTGTGAGACTCACTCATTATCATGAGAACAGAATGGGGAAAACCTCCCCCATGATACAATTACCTGGTACAATTACCTGGTCCTGCCCTTGACAATGTGGGGATTATGGGGAATACAATTCAAGGTGAGATTTGGGTAGGGACACAGAGGCAAACCTTATCAATGACCTATCTTCAAGCTTCCTGATTCTTTCCCTAAATATGATGAGTACCCTTATGAAACTTTCAACATAATTCTTCATCCTCGTTACAAGATTTGATTTCTAGAGTTTCAATTTGATTTTCATTATATCCAGTTTTCTAAAATTTCTCATACAATTATTACTATTTACTAACCTTTTCATTAGAGCATTTAATGTATTAATAAATTATTTAAAATTCCCTGCATTATATTTCCAACATCTATATCCCTCTAAGAGTCTGATTGTTTTGTTTAAATATTGAAAGTGAGTTGGAATTTTTTTGCACTTCTGTGTTTCTTGTAATTTTATATTGAATGCTGAACACTGAATTCTAGACATATAACGGCAGAGACTGATCTGAGGTAAGTACCAATCATGCTGAAAAATGGCATACTGTTTTGTCTGCCTGATGGATATTGTGGGGATTTAGTCAATTTAGACAAGATTTCGGCTGGATTTGGGGATTTTGTTGCTATGATTTCTTGTAATTGATCACCTGCATAAAATTCTTCTAGAGTTACCTTATATAGCTAGGGATGTTAATTTTTTTAAATTACTGTTTCTTCTCTACCCTCAGTGTTGATATGTACCATATGTACCTATTTCCCAGAGTCTGTATTTGTCTATGGTTGTGATCTTCTCCAGGGGTAAAATGTAATCACTTGTGATTGTGTTCTTGATAATCTAATGGTGGGATGTAGCTGAAGTTTTCTGTTATTTTTCATTTTCCTTTTTAGGTAGGCCTTGTTTCTCTGTCCAAATAATATATTCAAGATCAAAATCAAATATAAAATTCTCCTCCATGAAGATCTCCTTTTCCTTTTCTTCTACTGGATGTCTGTTTTTCCTCTTTTGAATCTCATAGAACTTAATTTATACTTCCCTTGGTGAGTTCCACATTTTATTTTGTAATAATCATGCATAAATTTTATCTAATCTTTAAGGTATTGGGACTTTAAGTGCTTACATTGTTTTCCTACATATCTTACAATTCCTAAGGTATGTGAATACAGTCAATTATCAACAGATACCTACAGAATGAGAATACTTTTGACATAATCTAATGTGTGATACATATTTGAGAAATTTGTGATAGAGCAATTAGTAGTTTGTAGCTTATACTAGTCATTATAAAATGAACATTTTAATGAATAATAAAAATAATTATATAAAAAGGGATCTGAAGATTGAATCATAACTTTCCTTCATAAGTTATCAGCTTCATGTGTTAAGTTAATTATTTTATTAAATTAAAATTTCTGGGTCACTCTAGGTAGGGTATTTAATTTTTTAAAAGGGATAGCCTCACAACATATTGCTGAATCTGCAATGCTACTACATTTTATTTCTTTACAGGATGCACTTTTCAATGATGAGGAAAAATGATATAGTACAAATATTTGATTGATATTGAAGGGGTACTAGAACTCCCATAATAGTAACAGTTGAGCAATTTCATTATGGACTAATGCCAGAATTGTACATAATATATTACAAAATGATGTCTATTCTCTTTCTACCTTTCCATTAGCATTTATATGCTATTTCATTGTTCATGATATAGAAAATTTACTTTTTAATTATCAGTGAAGGAATTTTTGTAATGTATAAAAACTACTTATACTTTCATCAAAATCATCTTTAAAAGCCTACATTATTATACTGGGTAGGTTTCTCTATGCTTTTAGAGACTGTGACAGTTTGAAATGTATTAAATATGTTATTGCTATGTGTAAATTCACAGAAAAATTTCATGGTTAGAATATTTTCAGGATGAAAATAGGAAATCCATTACAAAATAATATAAGAAGGAAAATATTTAAAGGAGTCAGTTAATTTATAGAACACTTTACAATATATTTTTGTTTACTTCCTGGAAAAATTAAATATATTACTAGGAAGTAAAATAAATTCACCTATTAGGAAAGTGGGATACATACTATTTGTAATAAAAGATGAACGAATTTTGTTTACTATGAAGACACATGAAAGAAAAATAATGTTTTAAGTGAATTCATAAAAGCAATCATTAGAAAATAAAAAAACTCTAAATTATACATGAATTATATTAATGTATAGAATTTATTATCCAACTGATGCTACATGGAATGATTTATTTCAAATAAGTTATTGATATCAAAATCCAAACACACTCTTGTCCTAAAGAAATGCACACATATACACATATACATGCACACACACAGAGTTTCCTTTTCCCTTTCTCACTTTAATTTTTAGTTAGTTAGTTAGTTAGTTAGTTAGTTAGTTAGTTAGTTTTTGAGATGAATTCTCGCTCTGTCACCCAGGCTGGAGTACAATGGCATGATCTCGGCTCACTGCAACCTCTGCCGCCCGGGTTCAAACAATTCTCCTGCGTCAGCCTCCAGAGTAGCAGGGATTACAGGCATGCACCACCACGCCCGACTAATTTTTATATTTTTAGTAGAGATGGGGTTTCCCCATGTTGGCCAGGCTGGTCTCGAACTCCTTACCTCAGGTGATCTGCCCACCTCGGCCTCCCAGAGTGGTGGGATTACAGGTGTGAGCCCCCACACCCAGCCTCTTTCTCACCTTTAAAATATGTCCTATAATTCTTAGTGTTGTCCCATGTGGAAAGAAATTGCTGTTGTACTAAGATTAGAACCATCACTTTACAGTTATTTTATATGCACAAATTTATTTTGAGTATGTCCTATACTTGTTCATCTGAATATACACTTCACAAATCATCCCTGCTTATTACTTTCAGCTCAAGATTGATAAATGATTTGTTTCAATATCATAGGTAATTTAAAATATCTTCAACTTGCCTTTCTTTAGGGTCTCTTTAGGTAGATTAGGTGTCATCCTCGTTTACGACAACAAATATAGCAGTGAAAGAGTTTCCTATAGATGAGGCAGCAGTTAATAAAATGTATAATCTGCTCTTTTGTAGTTATTATTCTTTGGCGTTTCTGCCCTGATAAAATGGTCCAACTAATTTATGAATAAGCAGTTTGCCATTCAGACAGATGGCTCTGACTGCAGTCCAGAGACCATGTATAGTCCAAAAATGCTGGTGTTGACAGGATTTTCAGACATAAAAAATCAAATGACTGTCATTCTCATCTTAAAATGTGTCATCACTAACCCAATACTTATTAGACTATGTTCTAATACAATTTTTTTCATTCCCATAAGGACCGCTTTATAAAAAGAAGTATTTTTATGAAAAATAAAGAGTTGGACTTCCTGTTTCAAACAATAAGGCAAAATTTTATCTACAAAAGGTAATAAATTCAAAAATAGAGTATAATTCTAACCCTCAAATTTTATACTACTAGGCCAGAAGCTGATCATGCCACCAAAATGATTAGACTTCTTGCCTTAGAGAAAAAAAAAAAATCAATAGCTTCAAAATTATTACTTTTGATATGATCTATAATTTATGAATATAAAGCACTATATTAGATTTATTTTTAATAACAGTAGTTTGATATATAGGAAACCTTAATTATAATTTGCTGTGAAATTAGTTTATTTTTTCTTAACTATCTGAAACATAGAATAATATCTGAAAAGCAAGTAAACAGCAATATAATTAGTAGCCCTATCTTCTGATACCAATTTTCAATTAAAACTAAATAAAATCTATCATACATTTGTTTTAAATGTCTATGTTACTGGTACATATAGACACCGGTTTTATTTATAATGTTGTTTTAATATCAAAGGGGACCATTCTGCTAAAAATACTGTTTTGATGATTGGCATGGTTAATGGCACTGGGTGCAAAACCACTATTATCATGAGGTCTTTCTTAAAAAAAAAAAAAAAGTCACGTGATGTTCCAATGAATTTAGGAGAAAAGTTGTTTTATAATGCAAAGAATATTCTACTCCATCTAGATATCACTCTGTCTAAATCACAAACTCACTTTCAAAGTTATTTGGGATTACTTCAAAAAGACAACTTTTTAAAAGATTGCTTGAAGACGAAAATGGGTAAAAACAGAATAAATTTAACTTACATACATTAAAATAATTATTTGCAATTTCACTGCAAGCTAAACAAAATAATGAGTGCTGAAAATAGGGAATTTTGAAATAACTTGCAGGGTTATCACCATTTATACGCATTCAGCATTAGAACAATCATACCAACAGGCAGCAGTGAGTAAATACAGACTACTTAGTAAATGCAGTCTTCATTTAAGTAGTCACAGTTTTTAATTTTCCTCCATGAAGCCAAACTGCTAATATGAGTAAGCTTGGCGCTCTCTAGCAAGAACTACTAATATAAAAATATATAGCTAGTCGGTTAATGATTTACATATATTTCTACATTATTCTCTGCACAGATTCCTCTGTGAGAGCAAAACGATACAACATAGATCTTATTCTTTAGAAGTTCAATACACATTAGTGAGACACAACACACATCAAAGTGAAGATACGCAAAGAAATAATTGAAAGAGACATTGTAAGAGTTTCATAAGGGACATAGCAAAACAATGTATAGTATAAATTAGTACTTAAGAATAAAAAATCATGAAATTCAAATACCTAGTAAAAAAAAAAAAAAAGAGGATATAAAAATTATTTTTTACAAACAGGAGTATCCAAATAGTTATTTAATGTGAGTGAAACCAACAAATTCTTATTCACAAAAACAAAATTTCTGAAAATATCTTTGGCCCTTTCTCTTCATTACAGAAAATATTGTGTTACCATTCTTTTTTTAATTTTGATAAACAGTTTCAATCATACAGACCAATGTAATTATCTAATTTAGACATATTAATTACCTAAATTTGCTTAAAACAAGTATCAAGTTTGTGATCACTTAAGAGTTATGACATTAAGATGCTATAGTGTGGAATTTACTGTCGTTCTATTAAACATTTAAATCAATTTCAAATATATTCAACGTATTATTTTCCGTATTACAAATGCAACAGAAAACAAATATTTTAATTTTGAATTTAGAAAAAAATCATCATTTTAACTAATTGAAAAAGGCTTCATTCACACGACATTGCAGATATTTAAGGCGAGTCCAAAATCTACATTTTCTACATATTTTACCATTAGACCCCTTATTCTTGAAGAATCTTGTCAAATTATTGTTCATTGAACAAAAATTAGAAAAAAAATTTTAATGATTTTTTTCAAAATATAAGACAAAAAATAAAATTAAAAGTGGGAATACACTCTTGGCAATCTTAATAACAGTATAAGCAAAATCATCATACTAGGAAAGGCTATTACAGCAAAGACAAATATTCTTTACATTAAACTTAAAAAAGACTATCACCTTGACATCTGCTCCAGCATAAAATACTGATGAACTAGCTACAGTGGTCTTGAGTTTGCAAATAAACTAGCTAGACTTACCAATAAAACAGAAGGAAAGACTCAAATAAAATCAGAAATAAAAGAGGAGACATTACAACTGATACCACATAAATACAAATAATCCTAAAAGACTACTCTGGACAATTATATGTGAAAAATTGGATAACCTTGATGCTAGAAATTGGATAATCTCATAGAAATGGATAAATATCTAGACACATACAACTGACAAAGACTGAATCATGAAGAAACAAACAAAAAAAGGAAACAGAAAACCTCAATAGATCAGCAATGAAGAAGAAGATTGAAGCAGTAATAAAGTCTCCCATCAAAGGAAACCCCAGGATCTGATCCTTTTACTGCTGAATTGTGCCAAACATTTAAGGAAGAACCAATACCATTTCTCCATAAACTTTTTCAGAAATCAAAAAAGAGGGAATACTTTCAAATTTTTTGCAATGCTATCATTAACTTAACTTGATACCAATACCACACAGGGACATCATAACAAAAGAAAACTACAGGCCAATATACTTGATGCATATAGATGCAAAAAATTATCAACAAAATATTAGCAAACCAAATTCAAAAACAGATTAAAGGGATCATTCACTATTATCATGTGGGATTTATTACTAGAAAACAAGGACGGTTCAAAATTTGTAAATTAATAAATGTAATGCAGCACAGCAACAGAATGAAAGGAAAAATATCATGTGATCATTTCACTACATGCAGAAAAAGTGTGTGACAAAATTCAACATGCTTCCATGATAAAAACACTCAACAAGGTATAAAGGGAGTGTACTTCCACACCATAAAGACCACATAAAATAATCTCACAACTAATATTATACACTGAACAGTGAAAAACCGGAATCCTTTTCTCTAAGATCTGGAACAAAACAAAGATGCCCATTTTTGCCACTTCTATTCAGTATGGTATCGGAAGTCCTTGACAGAGCAATAAAACAAGAGAAAAAAATAAAATGCATCCAAATAGGAAAAGAAAAAGTGAAACTGTCACTATTTGTTGACAACACAATTTTATATAAAGAAAACTGAAAATAATCCATCCAAAGAATGCTAGAACTGACAAAGAAAAATTTAGTAAAGCTGCAGGATTCAAAAGCAACATAAAAATCGGCAGTGTTTTTTATACACTAACAACAAGCTTTCTTAAAAATCAATCAAGAGAATAATCCCATTTACAATAGCTACAAAAAATAAAATACTTAGAAATAAATTTAACCAAAAAGGTTAAAGACCCAATGCTAAAATATATAAAACATTAATGAAACAAATTGAAGAATAAATACATAGATGAAACAATATCATATGTTCATGGATTAAAACAACTAATATTGTTAAAATGTCTATACTACCCAAAGCTAACTATAAATTTAATGCAATCTTTCAAACTCCAATGTCATTTTTCATAGATATAGAAAATATCATATATAAATATCATTTATAAATCATATACAAAAATATATAAAGATATAGATATATCATTTTTCATAGGTATAGATATAGATCCATTTCATATGGATCCACACACACACACACACAAAATAAAAACAAATAGCCAAGACTCTCATTCAAAAAGAACAAAGCTGGAGGTGTCACACTATATTGTTTCAAACTATATTACAAAATAATAGTAGTTAAAACAGCATGGTACTGGCATAAAAACAGACACATTGACAAATAAAATAGAATAAAGAGTCCACAAGTGAGCTTCTAACTATGGTCAATTAATTTTAAACAAATGTGCCAAGAATATGCAATGGGAAAAGGACAGCTTCTTCAATAAATAGACTTGGAAAAACAGGATATTTCACTACAAAAGAATGAAACTAAAACCCTATCTCATACCATTTAAAAATCAAATCAAAATGAATTAGGGACTTAAACATAAGATCTGAAGCATAAAACCTATCAGAGGAAAACCACATGGCATTGGTTTAGGCAAAAAATGTTTAGATTTGATCCCAAAATTGCAGGCAACAAAAGCAAAATAGACAAATGAAATTATGTCAAAATAAAAAGAATTCTGCACACCAAATGAAACAAGTAACAGGGTAAAGAGACAATTTATAGATGAGGAGAAAATATTTGCAAACTAAAGTATATGTGTAAGATAAAGTATTAACATAAGATATACAAGAAATTCAAAGAACTCTACAGAAAGAAAACAAATATCCTAATTGATTAAGAAATGGCAAAAGACCTGAACAGACATTTCTCCAAAAAAAAAATTCTCAAAAGAATCTTCTCATCAGAAGACAGACACAGGGAAAAATTCTCAAAATCACTAATGGTTAGTGAGATGCAAAGTAAAATCACAATGAAATATCACCCCACACCTGTCAGAATGACTAGTATCAAAAAGAGGACAAGTGTTGGTAAGGTTGCAGAACAGAGAGCCCTTGTACATTGTTGGTGGGAATGTAAATTAGTACACTCATTATGGAAGGCAGTATGAAGATTTCTCAAAAACCTAAAAGTAGAATTTCCATATGATTCAGTAATCCTATTAAACTCACAAAAGCAGAGAGTACCTTGATGGTTTTCAGAGGATAAGGGATGGGTGAAGTGGGGAGATGATATTCAAAATGTACAGGGTGTCAGTTAAATAGGAGAAACAAGTTTGTGGTTTTTGTTAGATCAATTGCAAAATGTGGTGAAAACAGCTGATAAGTGAATATACTATACCTTCAAAATCACCAAGAAACTAAATTTCAAATGTTCTAATCACCAAATGTTAAATATTTGAGGTAACAGATGGTTAATTAACTAAATTATTCCACATTGTATTCAAAAATCCTATTATTTTGTACTACAGGAATATACACAATTATAATTTGTAAATGTGTAATAAAAATTTTAAATGTATAAGCATGTGCCAAGAAAGTATTTCTCAACTTTCCATTTAATATGAGATTGGTATATAGCACATTTTTAAAAAAGAATGCTTCAAGTGTTTTTTACTTGTTGTCAGAATACCTTTATTGAGTATCAGATCAGAACTGAAATGGTCCTGCAGGAAAATCTGTCAAGTGGCAATGAACCCTGGGGTTCCTGAGTATACATGACTTGTGCATGTAAGAAGTTTGCAAAAACAAGTGGCTGCTTGGTTTTGGATTTGAGACATATTCACTGCCTTAGGATATTGGCACTAAGCATGACCACAGATTAAGACGATGGTTTAAAAACAGAAAACAGGCTGATTGAAAAGTAGAAAATAAGTAGTTAATATAGAGTTATATTAAGCATCAAATTTAGTCAGTGTTTCTGAGTAGAGAAGACTAAAAATCAAATTATCATTTTTTTCATACATGCCTATTTCTGCAATTTTGGGAACAGAATGAGCAGGTGTTTGAAGGGCAGTTGAGAAACTTATTTCAAGAATTGGAGTCAAATCATATGCAAAAATATCATGTATTTACGTTAAAGATGTTTCAAACAGTAACTGAAATTAATTACCATCATAATGTTTCCAGGTAGGCATTTTGTTCTTTAAGTCTAAAATTTTAGTTTAATATTTCTACTTCTGTAAGCATTATTTTAATATGTTTTATTATAAAAGAGAGTATGTGCAAAATATTTATTGCAGTTTGGGAAAATTACAATTGTGAAAAAAGGAAAACGCCTCAATAAGCATCTTGATATGGTTTGTCTGTGTCCTCACTCAAATCTCATGTTGAATTGTAGCTCCCATAATTCCTTTATGTTGTGGGAGGGACCGAGTGGGATATAACTGAATCATGGGAGCAGATCCCCTGTACTGTTCTCATGGTAATGAATAAGTCTCATGAGATCTGATGGTTTTGTAAGGGAAAAACCTTTTTGCTTGGCTCTCACTCTTGTCTGCCACCATGTGACACATGCCTTTCACTTTCCACCATGATTGTGAGGGCTCCCCAGCCACATGGAACTGTGAGTCCATTAAACCTCTTTGTTTTGTAAATTGCCCAGTCTTAGGTATGTCTTTATCAGCAGGATGAAAACGGACTAATACATATCTCATGTTTAAAAAACAGAAATAGCTCTTGGAAATATTAATTGTTTCCTTTGTATATATACCCAGGAATGGGATTTCTGGATCACACAGTACTTTTGTTTTTAGTGTTCTGAGGAAGCTCCATACTGTTCTTCATAGTGGCTGCACTAATTTGCACTCACACAAACAATGTATGAGAGATCCCTTTCATCTGCATCCTTGTCAGTAATTTTTTTTCTTTGTCCTTTTGATAATTGCCAGTCTAGCTTGGATGAGATAATAATCCATTGTGATTTTTATTTTTGTTCTCTTGATGATTAGTGATGTTGAACATTTCTCATATATCTGTTGGTTATTTGAATGCCCTATTTTTAAAAAGATCTATTCAAGTCTTTTGTCCATTTTGATTGGATTATTAGACTCTTTCCTATGGAGTTATTTGAGCTCTTTATATCATCCAGACATTAAACCGCTGTCAGATGCATAGCTTGAAAATACTTTCTCCCCATCCACATGTTGTCTCTTCACATTATTGTTTATTTAGTTGTGCAGAAGCTTTTTTGTCTGATGTAATCCCATTTGTCTATTTTTGGTTCGTTGCCTATACTTTTGAGATCTTATTTAAAAATTGTCGCCCAGTACAATTTCATAAAGTGTTTCTCCTATGTTTTCTTCTGGTAGCTTTATGTCTTACAATTAAGTCTTTAGTGCATTTAGAGTTCATTTTGTATTTAAGTTTCATTCTTGGGCATGTGCATATCTAGGTTTTCTAGCACCATTTATTGAAGAGATTGATGCAGTACTATTCACAATAGCAAAGATATGGAATCAACCTAAATACCCATCTACAGATGAATTGGTAAAGAAAACGTGATTATTGAGCCACTAAACATAATGAATTCTATTCATATTTTCAGCCCACTTTTTGATGGCTTTAAGACTAAAAGGGTCAACTTCTACATGTATATATATATTTTATATATATGTTATATATGATGTATATTTATATTTATACATATAATATATAAACATAAACATATATAAATATATTTATTATGCAAAATTATACAAATTTATATAAAAATATATAAAATTATATAAATTTATACAAAATTATATAAATTTATGTTTATATTAATTTTATATACAATTATATAAATTTATATAATTTTATATATTTTTATATAAATTTGTATAAACTTATATAAATTTATGTAAACTTATGTTTATATAATTGTATATACAATGTGTATATAAATTTTACATAATTTATATAATTGTATATACAATTACATAAATTTATATTTTTATATAATTGTATATACAATTATATAAATTTATATTTTTATATTTCACTGCCTCCCAAACTGGCATATTCTAGCAAATCATTGTTTTAGAAGTAATTCAATTAAAATAATAACAAAAGGAACTGGTATGCATCATATCATACAAGGATTCACCACGGAAGTGTCAATTGAAAAGTATCAAAGACTATTAATAGATGAAGAACATTTATCAGAAGAAATTCACCCATCTAACAGATTAGTGTTATGATCAAATGTTTTTCTATAAATTTAATATAGCTAATGGAATGATGCTTCTATGATATCTATGTTGGCAACATACTAGACTCACTTACCTGCAAAAAGAACTATAGGAAACTTGATAAATTACCATAACAGCAGCAACAAATAAATAATAAAACAACAAAAACAAAGCACTATTTGAACAAAAGCCCTGCCTATTGAAGGCATTAGTGAACAACCAAGGAAAGAATTGAGAAGCCAAATTTATTAACAGAAAGTAATCACATTAAAGTGTGCTGGATCTTTCCACAGCCTCCCTCTCCCTCTCCCAAGATAATATGCTTATTTATAAGGGTTAAAGTTTAACAGAGAAAAAGACATAAGGAAGTATTCCTAGACTTCAGAGGGAAAAAAGTTCCACTGAGAAACAATTATGAATGCATCATTATCATCTTTACTCTCTTCTCCTATATGACAAATACACTATGACTTTTCATGTTACTTAAAAATACAAACTTTTTTGTGTGTGTTTGTTTTAAATCTCACACTGCTAAAAATCAAGTCCTATCTCCTCTTTTTATGTTTTTGTTCTATTTTACTCTAAGCTTAGTTTGCAAAAAAAAATTTCTCACAATATACTTTCTAAATTGCACATTCTCATTTAACACAGGCCTTCAACAACTTAACCAACAAACTAAGCAGCAATAAGACTACCAGAAAATCAAGTTTAAGACATGTGCCTAGGCAGATTTATCTTTCAGGCATTGTCAATTCACATCATGTCAATCACTCTGTTTGCTACTGCGCCTTGCAGTGATGTTTGTTTTTATACTAAAAAAAAAAAAAGTAAGAATAAAATATGACAATTGATTTTTGGTTATATTTCCCCTTCTTTACAATGCTCTAGAATTTTTTTTCCAATTAGGAGGGTAAAATTGACTCAATGTGAAGTACAGTAATGCATTAAGGACATTAGACAAATTTGCTCAATACGAAGCCCAGTGTTTCTTTTTTCCTTTTTAAGGATGTTAAACAAGTCCATCAATAAAATCGCATGTTTTTGGTTCTATTATATGTCCTATTTTTATTTCAAGTTTCAATTGTATATTGCTAGTAAACAGAATGACTAAATTTTATATATTAATCTTACATCTTGCCACTTTGATTAACTCACTTGTAAGTTCTAGTATGTTCTTTGTAAATACTTAAGGATTTTTCAAAGTGTTCCTATCCATATTTTCCAGCACCATTGATTCAGTAGCAGTCTCTATTCACAGATAGCATTTATAGACACACAAGCAAATGTAAACAAATAAATTTTGAATAGCTATATAAATATGAATAAAAAATCACATACAAAAGGAAGCAGTCTGGTTTCAGCTTTCTCCTATGAATCATTTATCTTCAGAAATTAGTGTAGCAATATCTGCTGGATCATCAAAGAAAGAAAGCATAACTTGAGGATTTTGTATTTTATATTCAGCAAAAGCATTCTTGAAGTATAAAGGTACTGAAAGCTTGAGCCCAGGCGCAGTGGCTCACACCTATAATCCCAGCACGTTGGGAGTCTGAGGCAGGCGGATCACTTGAGGTCAGGAGTTCGAGACCAGCCTGGCCAACATGATGAAACCCCATCTCTACTAAAAATACAAAAAAAAAAAAAAAAATAGCTAGGTGTGGGGGTGGGCACCTATAATCCCAGCTACTTGGGAGGCCAAGGCAGAAAAATCGCTTCAACCCGAGAGGCAGAGGTTGCAGTGAGCCAAGACTGAGACACTGCACTCCAGCCTGGGTGACAGAGCAAGATTCTGTCTCAAAAAAAATAAAAATAGAATAAATAAAATAAAATAAAGCTATTGAAAGCTTATAGTACATTCCTGTCAAGGTTAAAAATGGCATTATTGTATATTGCTGGAGGAAATCTTGATACAAAAATAATAGTAAGGAATATGGTATTATCAGAATTACCAGTACCTATGCCTCTTGACTTTGACTAATTTTTAAAAATAAATCCTATCATCTATTATAACGTAGGACAACATTAAATTGCTCATACTCTATTTATATTAAGAAAATATTAGAATAATACAAAAGTCCTGGTGTTTCTCATGCTACCATGTTAACATTTTCTGCCATCAGGAACCAGCAGCTGAAGACAAAACATTCTAGTGTAGCTAAACACATCACGCTCCAGAGAAACACAGTATTAAACACAATGCCCAATCACCCTAGATCCTTCATCTTGGTTTATTTTGTTTTGTAAATGTTTACTTTGTGATTCTTGCTGATTTTGCCTATTTATCCATGTCCAGGTAATTGAGCAACCTCAATTCTTTATCATTTCCCCTTCTTTATTTCTCATTTTCCCTAAACTTTAATAGGTAAAGTTCTTAATTTACTATTAATTAATTAGAATTTAAGAAGTCTTAAAATTTTACCAATAGTTTACTTGACTTGTTACTTCTTATATTAGCACTCTAGTTAAAATTTTGATTATTTTGGAACAGTGTGCATTTAATGCTATTTTTTTCCATAAGTCCATACTATCAGTATCTAATGTTACAAAATACAGGGTTTTGCAAAACAGGTATTAGGTAACTTTTTCTTCTTACAACATATCAGTTAAAATAGTTAAGACTTGCCTCCTTGCCCCATGTTTTTTTCTGATCTATCTAACCTTTGAAACTAGTTTATAGTAGTTTTCTCACATTTCAAAGTATTAAAAAGCAATTAAACTATCAGAAAACAAAAGTTGGGACATGTTTTTGGGCAGATGTATCATTTCACTTTAAATCACTCTATTTAGATGGGTACTGCTCCTTGCACTAACATTTATATTAACTCCCAAAAGAATGCTCAAGAAAATGTGAGGAATAAAATAAGGCAACTGACTTTGGTTATTTTTATCTTTGTTCATGATCATTTAGAAATTCTGCTTACTCAAGAAAACAATCTTTCTCAATCTGAATTCCAGTTTCGCATTAAGGAAATAAGGCAAGTTAATGATTTAATTCAAGCAGTGACATAAAAATGTTGAAGGACAACCAAGTACATAATAGTGCATTAACTTAGATGTATTGGTAGACATTACAATATATTTTTATACTTTAGTAGTTAATTTTACTGTAATTAATGCTAACTCTTTTTGAGTTGCCTTTGAATCTTTTAATTTCTTCAATTATGTCATTAAAATTATTGTATTCAAAATTGTGTCAAAAACACAAAAAGCTTGATTGCCACCAGTGGATAATCAGTGGCTTCCTGTTTGCAATTGAATTTTGAGAACATGATTTAAAATTTATCTGAAATCTCTAGAGCAATTTCACATTGTTTGCATAATTAAACTCTCAATAGCTGTTAAATATCAAAAGACTGCACGTGTGATTTAGGCGCTAAATTTGGTGTCATAAGCTCTTTTATCATGTGCACACCAACAAAGTGCCACTATCATTAAAAGTAATTCTGTCTATTTTCATCATTGTTCTAATGACTTTGAAATCTCCCTTGGCAATGTCATTGGATAGTAAAGAGGTCGATTAACCAAAGTTCTTGTATATCTGAACATAGATATATTCTAAAGAATAGAACAGAAGCTCCTCTTTCTGAATAAAAAGAAATCCTAGGCTATTTATATGTACTTCAGGGTGCTTATCAAGTAGTTTATGACACCAGACTATGTGTTGGTTGAAATTTTTACCAACTTCTAGTGCTTGTAAGCCCATTTTCTCTGCATCTATTGATATCAACATACAAAGGAAGTAGACCTCAATAAAATTTTCAGCAGTGCAGAATTGATAATGATCGAGATTTCTTCATTCTAAAACACCCTTTAGCAAAAGTTATGTCTCATAAATGTCTCCTGCTCCTATCCTATTATGTACATTTTTAATATTTTAGCATAGTCATTTTAATTATTTAGTAATATTATTATTATATGATTTAATGTGTATGTGAATATTGAAGATTTCCAATGATCCTACTTTTAAACCAGATATTCTCTTGTCTATGTCATTTATCTCTTATTTAGGCAATTCCCTTGATTGAAATTCTCTTACTCATTTTCTTTTTCAGAAAGATAAAAATGTTTAGAAAATGGTATCTTATCTGAACTATCAAGTTTTACAATCATGTAAAGAGATAGGGCTTTTGACATTGAAAGGTTCATATCTTAACTTGCAATAAAATTATACCGAATTTAAAATAAACTATTTAAATTGCCTTTTAATGTGATTTTATCTTTCCTATGAAAAATTGAAATTAAAATAACGTATTACCAATATTTCCCAGAGAGAGGCATTTCATCATGTTTCTTGTATAATTTCAACAGTACGTGCTTGAGCTAATGTGACTTTATGTTACATGTAATAGTGAATATGGATACATATTTAGATAACTGTCAATATTGATTATGTTTTCAGAATTCCCAAAAAATTACATAACCTTTTAGATAGACATGAATAGATTCATATTTTACAAATAAATTTAAAATACGTATGATAATACCCAAATGCATTAAGTTAAAGGAAAATCTATCAAATTTATCTAGTACAGTTACGGGAGTTTTGAACAATACTGAAACATGGATTTATTTCATTTCTCTAGATCTTTTAGTCAAGGATTTTAGTGTAACATATTTGACAACTATTGTTATTTTGCTTATTTTTAAGTACACACTAGTGTACATGTATTATTTAAAAATACAGATAAATGTGTGCAAACATACAAATATATGCAGTTTAGTATACTACTTGTTTTTGTGTTTGTTTTCAATGTGGTTTTGATTTGTATATCTTGTATTTCCCTGTTCATTAGTGATGTTCAGCATTTTTTCGTATGTTTGTTGGCCATTTGTGTATCTTCCTTTGAGAATTTTCTATTCATGTCTTCAGCCCATTTTTTGATGACTTTAAGACCAAAAGGTCAACTTCTACGTTTATCAAAAAAAAAACCACCAAAACTGTATACTCAACCCCAATGGATTCTGAGTTTCATTTGATGAAAAGTGATAATACATCAATTTTCATATTTTAAAAACATATTTGTATAATATTTTTCACCATATCATATTATAATTAAATAAGATATTTTAGAAAGTGTTAAAAAAAAACCTGAGGTACAAGAAATAATGTTGAGAAAATAAACTGTTAATCCTACCTAATTGTTAATTATTTTATAAAAGCAATAATTTTGTGATAGAATACCACATGACCTCAAAATGGGAATGAGTAGGACAAAGAGGACAATATTTTTCTAAAAATATTGCTAATGTTCTTTATTTGTATTATATATAGGGAGAACACATACACATTAATTCTATAGACTGCTAAAGAAACAAGTTAAAATGTGTGTCCTAAATTGCCAAAAACAACTAACTAAAGAGGAGAAATAATATGCATTACTACAACCACTTAAGGAAAACAACAATATGCAGACAAACAAAGCAAGATAAATCTAGTAAAACATATCTCAAAAAAGGACTCAAGCGAAATAAAAACATGAAAGTGATATAAATCAATGTATTGTATCAGTAAACATAATAAATGCAGATGAGTTAAATTTTCTATTAAAGGTACAGGATTTTAGCCTATATAAAATTTAAAAATTAATATAGTACTTTCAAAAGAAATTCCACAGTGAACAGAAGACTAAAGCAATAAAGATAACCTAGAAAATGCAGTAATTATAATATCAAATAGAGTATTTTAAAACTCTATTAATTTCACTATTTTTAATATCTGATAGAACAGCAGTAATTCTAGAATCAGACAGAATAGAAATCAAGACAGAAAACTTTCAAAGATCAAAATATGGATATCACATTTTAGTAATTCTAAGAGCTTAAATAGAGGAAATTATACAATTGATATTAAGGCCCTAATAAAAGTGGGTACAGTGAATACATAGATACATACAAGTAAATAAATAATAACTAATAGTCAAAATGTACAATTTTTGGCAATAAAAGTAATACAAGTAGATTGAAGCTTAGTATAATACACTTTTTGTTTCCTTACATAAAAAAGTAATCAATGTACAGCATACTATTTCAATTGTAAAACATAGTTATTGATGCCCAGTGCTGCAGAATAACCATGGTAAATAGGTTAAGCAATAGAATGTTTCATTAAGTGGTATGTTTTTCAGGAGTTAGATTTGATTTTAAATATACATGCAATTATACATGGTAATTAAATCATATTTAAGCCATTTTATATGAATGAGGTTTAAAAAGCTTTGTTTCTATGAAAACTGAGTTGAATACTTTAGAAAGTCTCAAGAAAACATTCTGATTCATTATTTTAAAGATTTCAAATAAGGTTTAGTTAACAAAATTGTAGAAGATGTACAGTGAAATAATAAAAATTTAAATTGTTGTAAAATTAAGATTGTTTCAAATTTATATTCAAGTTTTGACTCCATAGGAAAGAAATAAAAACTGAAAATTACAGATAATATATTTTGGATATTTTTGTAGAATATAAACCAAATAAAATAATTATAAACCATGAAAGTTCATGAACCAAAATAAAATATTAGTGAATACTACATGGTTATCCATTATAAAAAAGACATTAAAGTTCCGTAAATATTTTGTTTTTATGATGTTCTGTTTTAGATTGTTTTTAAGTTATTTAAACTATATAATGTTTAACTAAAAAAATTTAATTTTAAGATTTAATTTTATTAAACATGATATGGTTCAGATAACTTAAAATATTATAAAAATTTATAATATTACTAATTGCTGAAAACAATATATATGGCTTTTGAATATTTATATGATTGCTGATGGATCTACACATGCTTGTACAATATATGAGGAATCAATTTATTAATATGTACTGAGAAACTTTTATGTGATTATGCTGTTTTAGTGATTATTATTCTCAGAATCTATTCCTGAGAAAATATAAAAGTTAGACCAAATACCATGAATAAATAAACTATAAGACATTTAAAACAGCATATATCCCAAAAATTCATAAAATAAGCTATATATAATAAAATATAATACAGTCAAATTAAAGTATATTTATGAAAATATAAGTGATACAAATCTACATTAAAAAGAAAAATTGAATGTAGAGCAGTGATTGGCAAACATTTTACATGCCAGATAGAAAATATTTTATGCTTTGCTGGCCATGCAGTATCTTTGGAATTACTCAATCTTCCGTCATACGGTAAAAAACAGCCAAAACTAATACATAAACAAATGAATGTGGCTGTATTTCAATGAAACTTTATTAACAGAAACAATCAGTGGCCTTATTTAGCCCCACTCCACCTAGTTTGCTATCCTTTGATAAAGGTAATTATTTGTACTATTAAAAACACGTAGAAAAAACACAAATATTAATTGTCACTGCTCTAAACTGTGATGTCAGCATGCATTTTTTTAAATGTTTTGGTAACACATAATACCTTAACCCTTGTTTTAGGCTGCAAGTTATTCTAATGAGAATTAACAGCAAATTGTCACAGAGGATAGATTAGTAAAATATCTAAGCTATTTTAAAGTATCCTAAGATAGACTTTGGTGACCTCTGTATTTCCTGGACACCACAAATCAAATATTTTCCCTAGATGTGAAATCTCTCACACGTGGCCACCAACTCTACAAAACGACTTAGATTTAACCTACCCTTCCATCTCCTGTAAGGGCAATAACTTCATGTCTGTTTCCTGTAATTTTTTTCATAGTTTCTCAGACCTTACCTTAACTAATATCCCTTATTTCTCCAGAATATTTAAGATCTCTTGTCAACTGAATCTTTTCCAGCTACATTTTTCTTTTTTTCTTTTTTTTTGAGATGAAGTCTCACTCTGTTGCCCAGGCTGGAGTACAATGGCACAATCTTTTCTCACTGCAACTTCCACCTCCAGGTTTCAAGTGATTCTCCTGTCTCAATCTCCTGAGTAGTTGGGATTATAGGCATGCACCAAGATGCCTGGCTAATTTTTGTATTTTTAATAGAGAAGGGGTTTCACCATATTGTTCAGGCTGGTCTCAAACTCCGTACCTCAAGTGATCCACCTACCTCAGCCTCCCAAAGTGCTGCGATTACAGGCAGGAGCCACCACACCTGGCCTCCAGCTATTCTTAAACAGGATAAATTCTTTCCTGATTGACGCAAACCATTCGTCTTGATACAACCCCTAGCTCAAACCTACTTTATAGATATCATCCTGTTTCTTACTTTCTATTCAAAAGCTGTTCTTACAGTTGTTTCAAGGAGGTAAACTTGTCAGTCACTAATTCAGATTTTAAAAATGGGCTATTCTTTATTTTTAGAACTGACTTCTAATTTCTGACTCACCCAGTCTGCTTAATAACAGATAATTTAATTGCTGTAAGTTAAATTTAGTCCAATCCAGTGATTAATGAATCAATTTGAGACGTATAAATTAGGCACAGTCTAGTTAAAACTTTCCATTTTTGTTCTCTTCCTCAGGTTCCAGGCTCTATATTCAGGAATCAAAGAGTAGATGAGTATATAATTACTCTCTTGGCACCAAAGCCTTCTAAATCTGAGTCTACCATGCCAGCATCTTTCTTGCTGTCCCTATATCTATTAATGTGACATGCATATAATAGTTACCATTCTTAACTGCAATCTAAAAATGGTCGGTGGGTGGTCTGGGAGATTCCTCTTATTCCAGAATCCCTAAACTTTGGAAAGTAGATGAGTAAAAAAAAAAAAAATCGAACTGCTGCTCTGGTTACCTTTTTTTTTTTCTTAATTGTGCAGGGAATAGCATTTTTCTGGTTCACATAAGATCCAATTTCTATTGCTTGTCACTTAATTCATTAACAATTCACTCTACATTTCAAAAGTCAACATGTTAAGATCTCTTTTTTTCCCAGTCTTTGGTGACTGTACACACTACCTCATTCACATGGTGAACGTATGTCTTGTGCTCTGCTTTCTTTTTTATTTAATTTACCACTCACACCTTATAAACTTTAATGCAGCCATGTCTCTGTTCCCTTATCTGCTATAAAATGACATAAAAGACAGTACTTTTCAATGTCACTGAATATATTTCAGTTAAATGTTCATCAACATTCCTTTTGTATTTCTGACATCATGGAAAATTTCTAACATGTACAAAAATAACTATATTGTCATAAGAATACTCAAAGATACTTTCCAAATTCTATAGGAACCTGGCAGAAATAAACATGCTCCAAATTTTGATTACAGGAGTATATCTTGCTTCATTATTAAAGGCCATAAATAGTTCAAATACATTTCACTGACTCTGAAAACCAAAACATGGATCAGCAATATTTCATTTCAAGCAAAGGTTAAAAAGGTTTTCTTCAGTTTCCTGAGTTCAGTCATTTAGTTAACTCATTTTGCTTGGTATTCATAAACATTTCAGCTCTTCATGAGTCCTATACATTTTTTTATTTCAATGTTACAACCTCTAAAGTCATCAGAAGCCTGTATTTGAAAGCACTTGTTACAGTTCTATAACTTATTATAAACCATCTTTTGAAAAGGATTAAAATGAGCCAACAATTATCTGTGAATAACAAAATGTCCAGGGTAGATACACTTAGAAACATGATTGACAAAGAAATTTGGTTATCTCTGCGGTTTGCAATAATAACATAAAGACTTCAATTAAAATTGATAGCATATAATCAGACATTAGAATTTTAGAAATCCCATACAATTTTGGAACATATATTAGCATTATTTAACAAGAGAAACCTAAGGAAGATAGAGCATTATTTTGGCAATCCCATGTACCTAAATAATCCTCTTTACCTCTTATTTTCTGGATGTTTCAGGGGCCTTCTGAAACATCTGAAAAGCCAGGTGTCATGAAAGACAATTTTGAAACTTAAGTTTGATTTTGGGAAGCCTTTTAAATATGCTTAAAGGGCTTGATATTATGAAACAGAGTCCCAGATTGCCATAAACTATTTATTTTCCCAAAATGATGACTCAGAAATTTTAAAGAAGCAAAAACCCTTTGTAATCCTTTTGAATGTAGTTAATATGCTCATACAGAGAACCTCTTCTGCAGTATTAATTTCCACAACTTTTCCTCCACTTGTTTGAACATTCAGCTTTCCCTATTTAACTCAAAATAATCCTTTAACCCTAAGCAAAAGTTTACATTTCTATGCATTCTTATAATCTTTTACATGAAAACACATTTTATTGTTCTTATACCCCTTGCATGTAAATCTATTTTCAGTAGTTTCAATTACATGTTATACTAGAAACTCCTCCTAAATTTTTAACTTTAAGGTAAAACTTGGTAAGTTGCTTTAATTGTGTGTTAACTGCCATCAAGGTTTGCCTTCTTAGGTAAGGGCCTGGTTAGTTTTATATGTTCCCAATCCTTACCAGTTGTGAAGCTGGCAAGTCAAACAGTTCTCAAAACCCAAAAAGCAGTTTGTAACCTTAAAACACTTAGTAAACCTTGCATCTAATCTGCATTTTACCAATAATCTTTAAGGCTGTTTCAATTTCTTGAAGATTAAATTCACATGAACTGAAAGGTACTACAGATTTTATATTCCCTTTAAAAATATTTGATCCAAGTGCTTGTGGTTTTTTTTAGGCCAAATTAATTAGAGCTCTTTTTAAAGACATCAAACACAGTACACACACACATACAAGCAGAAAAAAAATCCAGTTGCTGGGTGGGACTCTTTTAAGAGACAGGGCTAGGAAAACATGCAGATATTGAAGGAGAGAGAGCTCATCCCCTAAGGCAGGATTGCCAAACAAAGCATTGTCAAGCAGTGGCTGGCCATACCCTCAGGAAGTAAAACAAGATAGAGGCTTGCCGCACAAGCCACACAGACTTGCAAAGCACATCAGATTGGCCACAGCCAAAGACTAGCCCCACAAATCCTTTTTCACAATTAAAGCTTTAGAGAGAATATAAACAGGAATTCTTATCTTTCCTAGCCAAATTAAACATATTCTAGAAAGAAATAAACTTGCTGAAACTTAACTGCTGATGGGGTGGAGAAGAGGAAAGAAAAAAGGCTTAAACATGCCTGGGGAAGAACCTCTTATTATTCTTATGCAAGTGATTCCTCCACCACGGAGAAAAGGTTACTGTCTGAAGAGGCTGAATCCCTTGGGTGGGGAAGAGGAAGGCTGTTGTAGCAGTGTGTAGCTGGAAACCAGGACCCTTGGGCCATGCATCCTAGCCCCCACACAGAGGGGAGGGGGAACAAGGAGATCCTCTCACCTGTCCTTCCTGAAAAAGGAAGGAAAGGGCTTTTTCCCAGACCCCCAGAACCTCCGCGGGTTTAGGGGCATGTTTCCCTCACACTGAGAAGTCTGAGAATAAAAATGCTTAGGAACAGCAGTGATAGGTTTTGAGTACCCATTTTACTCACCGCTTCTGGAGCTCCACGTTGGGCCCCAAAAATGTTGCAAGGCTTTCCTTAGTTCAGCTAAAGATGGGGTTTTTTGTCCGTCCCATTGTGTCCGGAATTGGTTGGTTCTCGGTCTCGCGACTTCAAGAACGAAGCCTTGGACCCCCGCGGTGTTACAGTTCTTAAAGATGGTGTGTCTGGAGTTTGTTCCGTCAGACCTTCAGTTGTGTCTGGAGCTTCTTCCTTCTGGTGGGTTCGAGGTCTCCCTGACAGGAGTAAAGTTGCAGACCTTCACAGTGAGTGTTACAGCTCTTAAAGATGGCGCGTCTGGAGGTGTTCCTTCTTCCCGGTGGGTTCGTGGTCTTGCTGGCTTCAGGAATGAAGCTGCAGAGCTTCACTGTGAGTGTTACAGCTCATAAAGGCAACGTGGACCCAAAAAGTGAGCAGCAGCAGGATTTATTGCAAAAAGTGAAAGAATAAAGCTTCCGCAGAGTGGAAGAGGACCCAGTGGCCACTGTGGGCGCTGGCAGCCTGCTTTTATTCCCTTGTCTGACCCCTCCCACATCCTGCTGATTGGTCCATTTTACAGAGAGCTGATTGGTCTATTTCACAGAGAGCTGGTTGGTCCGTTTTGACAGAGGGCTAACCGGTGCCTTTACAATCCTTGAGCTAGACACAAAGTGCTAACCAGAAGTTCTCCAAGTCCCCACTAGGTCAGCTAGACACAGTTAGCTAGATACAGAGTACCAATTGGTGTATTTACAAACCTTGAGCTAGACACAGAGTACTGATTGGTGTATTTACAAACCCTGAGCTAGACACAGAGTGCTGATTTGTGTATCTACAATCCTTCAGCCAGACATAAAAGTTCCCCAAGTCCCCACCAGACTCAGAGCCCAGCTGGCCTCACCCAGTGGATTCTGCACCCGGGCTCCAGGTGGAGCTGCCCGCTAGTCCCAAGCCACGCCTGCACTTCTCAGCTCTTGGGTGGTGGATGGGACCAGGCGCCATGGAGCAGGGGGCAGAGCCCGTCCAGAGGCTCGGGCGGCAGGGGAGCCCACCGTGGCCAGGTTGGGGGCTTGGACATGGCAGGCTGCAGGTCCCGAGCCCTGCCCCACGGGGAGGTAGCTGACACAGTGAGAACCTGAGCACAGTGCTGGCGGGCCTGGCCGGCACTGCTGGGGTACCCAGCACACCCTCTGCAGCTGCTGGCCCTGGTGCTAAGCCCCTTCCTGCCCTGGGCCAGCAGCGCCAGCCGGCCGCTCCAAGTGCTGTGCCCGCAGAGCCCGCGCTGGCCGAAACTCGCGTTGGACTGTGAGCGAGGCACGCAGCTCCGGTTCCTGCTCGTGCCTCTCACTCCACACCTCCCTGTAAGCAGAGGGAGGCGGCTCCGGCCTCAGTGAGCCCAGAGAGCCCAGAGAGGGGCTCCCACAGTGCGGTGGCAGGCTGAAGGGCTCTTCAAACGCTGCCAGAGTGGATGCTGAGGCTGAGGAGGCCCTGAGAGTGAGGGCTGCTAGCACATTGTCACCTCTCACCATGGCCACAAAATTTAGGCTCACTGATGGTTTAAAGGGTAAGTTAAGCAGTGTTTTACTGGGTGAAAAGGAAGAAAATGGAGAAACAGATATTCTTGCAAGGCCAGAGTCCCCTGCTAGAGCAATTCCCACCTGGAGCTTGAATCTCAGGTTCCACACAGGAAGAGGAGGGGCCAGACTCCTTCTTGCTTCAAACATCGTGAACTTCCCAAGGCTCCACTTCATTGGGGGGTATATTTGGAGTTTCTCCAGGGAACCCCTCCCATTTGGCTATCTCATAATAAATATTTATGTCCCTACTGCCAACCTTCAACAATTACCAATTCATGATCAATCTTATTTCATTTATATCCTCACATACTATCTTCTTCCACAGAGTTATTTTAAAGTAAATTGCAGGCATCATATAATTTTACCAGAAAATATTTTCACATGCATCTATTTTTTTCTTTTTTCTTCCTTTTTTTTTTTTTTTTTTTTTTTTTTTTTTTTTTTTTTTTTTTTTTTTGAGACGGGTCTCACACTGTCACTTGGGGTGGAATGCAGTGGCATGATCCCTGCTAGCTCACTGCATCCTATGCCTCCCAAGTTCAAGTGATTCTCCTGCCTTAGCTCCCCAGTAACTGGGATTACAGGTGCCTGACACCACACCTGGCTAATTTTTTGTATTTTTAGTAGAGATGGGGTTTCACTATGTTGACCAGGCTGGTCTCAAACTCCTTATCTCATGATCTGCCTGCATCAGCCTCCCAAAGTGCTGGAATTACAGTTGTGAGCCACCACGCCTGGCTATATCTCTCCCTTTATAAACATAACTTCAGAATTCTCTGATTATCTCTTAAATGTTTAAGATTTTTTAGGGTCAAATCCAAAAAGGGCATACTTTTCAATTTGTTGATCTGTCTTTTAAGTCTTTATTAATCTACAGGTTCTCACTTCTTGTCTTTTTTATTTACCAATTATTTTTTGAAGACAGTGTTCATATCCCTCCACTTTTAAGCAATAGTGTTTTCTTAGATTCTTGATAAATTATGTATTTGAGTTTCTTACTATTTTCTCCTCACTTCTATTTTTAATCTTATCCCCTTTTTTCGATCTTTACAGTGCAGAGCTTAAAGGTCTGAGAGGTAAAGAAGAGCCCTCAAAGAAGATGAAGAAATCATTAGAAAGAAAAAAAAAATTAATGACTTTGTTCTGGAGGCAAAGAAAAGAAACAAAATATCAGAGAGAGAGAAAGAGAAACTGTTCAACTGTATCAAATACCCTCATGAGTCTACTAACTGGAGTACTAATAATTGATTATTGGATTTAAAAACAGATTTTTGAAGACATTAACAAGACAGTTTCAGCAGCCTTGTAAGTGTGGTGTGGAGTGGATTTAGGGATAAATTAAAGAGTAAGTTAAAACTGTCAATGTAGAAAATCTTTTTGAGGAGTTTTATTAGACACAGAATTGAGAAATAGAGTAATAGTGTTAGAGGAAGGTGGAACTAAGTGGATTTTTTTTTAAGCACGAGATTTCACTATATAGTGATGTGAATGCCCTAAAGTGGAGGAAAAGATTGTCAATTCAAGAGAGAGAGAGGTGAGAATAGTTTTTGTCCAAATCTTTGAGTGAGTGATAAAGAGTGGGATCTAGTAACAAAGGGGAATATTTGGCAACAGGTTTGAACACAAAGAATCAATCCTTAGTAATAGAAGAGAAAGCAGAACTTACAGGCTGGTAGATTGGTAGACAGTAGACAAAGCTTTCAAATTTTCTTTTTTAGTTTTCAAAATGAAAGAAGTCAAGATATGATCAGAGGTACTAGAGATGTGACGAAAATTTGAGAATAAATGAAGTAGTTATCTAAGAGAATGAGAAAGTGAACAAACTAGAATAATGGAGTATGATTATGAGCCATCATAAAAGATCCACCTGAAATTAGTAATCACAGAATTAATGTGTAAGCAGTTAGTTTGATTCATAGTTTTCTCCAATTTGATCAACTATATAGGTCAAATGCACATACAAGCAGAGTTGTATAATCACAGTTGTCATTTTGTAAAGCACACATGGGAAGAAACAGACATACATGGACACAAGGAAGTTGAGGGAATACTTGAGTTGGGAGTATAATTAACTATAATGTTTATACTGGGGTAAAAAAAAAAAAGAGGTGGCATGAGGGAAGTTGGAGGTTGCATAAATATAAGGAGATCAATGTATTATAGATCACAATGAAATGGAAAGAAAGTTGGCTATTATAGTATAAGCACATTGAGAAAGTTGATTGGTAATTGGGATTATAAAGACTGCAAGTATAAATTTTAGGGAAAAGCAATCCAAGAGAACTTTCTATGATGATGGAAATGCTCTCTTATCTGTTCTGCTTGATACATTTACCATTAGCCATATAGGATTATTGAAGACTGAAATATGGAACTATATAAATCCATTGCTGAAAGCAAATCTAGGAACTATATTTGTCCCTTTCCTTAATGACTTTCCACAAGATGTGCTCTGTTCCTAGAATACATTTTCTTGCTTTTCTACATATCTCCAGAGTAAGTATCAACCCTTAGCATAGACACAACTGCTATTTTTCCTATTCTCCTTTCCATAACTGAGTTACCTGTCTTTCCAATGTGTTTACATAGCAATTGTAAAATGCATTATATTTCACTGATCACTTATCTATCTCCTTAATTTGGCTAATATTCTTGGACAGAGATGTTCTATTTTAACTACAGTATCCGGAGCTTCTATCGGGATGCCTAGAACTTAGGGAGCATTTAGTATATATTTGCAAAAGAAAGTCAAAAGAAGATAAACTTAAGGAAGTAAGGAGAGAGAGAAAGAAGAGAAAAGGAGGACAACAAGGAAGAAGGAAAAGAAAAAAGACAAAGAAAAAGAAATAAAGGTGGGAAGGAAGGAAGGAAGGAAGGAAGGAAGGAAGGAAGGAAGGAAGGAAGGAAGGAAGGAAGGAAGGAAGGAAGGGAAAAAAAGAAAAAGAGAGAAAGAGAGAAAGAAAGAAAAAGAAAGAAAGAAAGAAAAGAAAAGAAAGAAGGAAAGAAAAGAAAGAGAAAGAGGGAAGGAAGGCAGGCAGGAAGGAAGGAAGGAAAGAGAAAGGGAAAGGAAAGGAAAGAAAAGGGAGGAATGGAAAGAGGAAGGAAGGAGAGAGAGAAAAATGTTGAGAGTGACAAAAACTAATAGAATTAAACCATGGCTAACTCATAAAAAAGAAATATTTTCTTAAAATTAGAATGTGTCTGCACATGGACTGAGCTGTCCTGTGATAAAGTGAGTTCATTAATGAAGGTATTTAAATAGATAATATATAAGTGCCTGTGAGAAATATATAATGGATAGCTTTTGCATTAGGTAACAGGCTTAATTGTGCAAGTTTTGAGGTCCTATATGAGTTCCAAGACTTTTCAATGACAGATTATTACAGGAATTAAGGATTCTTTAGAAAATAGTCTTTTTTTTTTTTTTTTTTTTTTGAGATGGAGTTTTGCTCTTATTGCCCAGGCTGGAGTGCAATGGTGCAATCTCCACTCACTGCAATCTCCACCTCCCAGGTTCAAGCAATTCTCCCGCCTCAGCCTCCTGAGTATCTGGAACTACAGGAGCCCATCACCATGCCGGGCTAATTTTTTGTATTTCTACTAGAGATGGGGTTTCACCATGTTGGCTGGGCTGGTCTCAAACTCCTGACCTCAGGTGATCTCCCCACCTCAGCCTCCCAGAATACTGGGATTACATTAGTGAGCCACCACATCCAGCCAGAAAATATTGTATTTCTGTTTTTTCACTTTCCTACGTTGCCACCTATGAAGATAACCATATTATATGTATTCTTGCTTACCAGTGACTGGCAACAAGAATGTAGTTAAAAATTTCTACTTGGTAACAAAAAAGTAAGCCTCACTGATATGAATTTTAATAAATGACATGAAGTAATAAAAAATCATATACATTTTCTGAGCATCAAATATTAAAATGTTTTAAAAATTCACCAATAAGGTAAATTTACTCCTATTAGAATTTTAATAATTTCTGACAAAGTTTCATATGACACACAAATAATGTCTCCATGTAGTTACTGTCAGTCAAACATTAAAGTCACAGGAAATTATTGAGTAGAGTGACAGGAAGAATAATTTCTTAGGAAGATTGATGATTATATTAATTTTAACATCAGAGAAAAAATGACATGTATTGGAACATTTTTACTCATAAAATAACTGAAATATCAGAAAAATGTGCATAGAAACAATAGAGGGATGAAGTCAGAAGAACAGCTTCAGAAGAAGATGAGATTTAATAAGAACAGGGTAACTTTATTTGAAATCTTCCTAATTTTATAAATTTGAGGCAAAAATATTCTGTTTAGTGCAGTGAGAATTTGGACAATACATTTGCTAAAGATGATTCATCTTAATATGATAGTTTTCCATTTATTGTTAAGTTTTATGCAACTGACCTGTTCTTGATGGAGAACATAATTACTTTTTGAATGGAGCAGATGAACTTACTAAAACATTCCATATTCACTTATTTGTTTGTATAATTAATGGAATAAGTTTATGATAGATTGTGGAAAAGGTAAAAGTGACACAGGATGAAAAACAGAAAGAGAAGACCAATTCACACATACCACATACACAAGGATGATGGCATGTTCACCAATAGGCTTCTGCATGCATGTGTCTGTGTCTGGGTGTATCAATTACATGTTCTCACCAATGGGTTTCTGTGTGTGTGTGTGTGTGTGTGTGTCATACAACTATATAGTTTTAGGGTGTATTTGCATATATTAAATTAGCTTTAAATAAAAACACTTATATTGTGTCAGGATGTTATCATAATAAATATGTATTTGACTAGCAAACTCTAATTTGACAGCCACTATTGGTGTCAGAACTTTGTGCTCCATTATGATGTGATTATAGGGTGATAAGTACTCTGAGAGCTAGAGTGAGTTTGGTAGCATTGACCAGACTGATAGCAATGGAACTTGGTCCATTTATAATTAAATATAATTATATTATAATATATAACATAAAATATATATAAATATATATAATTTATAAATAGTCCAAATAAGTCAAATTCTGAATATCATCTGAAGTTTAAGCCACTGGGAGTTGCTAGTCAATTGAATGCAATGTGTTGGAGAAAGTGAGAAATCAAAAAGTGTTCTAATATTTTAGACTCTTATAAAGATAACTAAGAAAGAACAAAGAATAATTCTAAAGTGTTACCGCTATCAAAAATATCAAAGAACCTGAGCTGAATAAATACTTTAAATGATTACTTACTGAAAAAGTTTTCAGAAAATATTATTCAGTAAAATACAAAGTATTTATCCTTGCTCCTCCATAGTAGGTAAAGTTTTTATTTTTCCTACCTCCCTCCAAAATTTTATTTTTTGTCTCTGAGTTGCTATAGTTTGCATATGATATGTCCAGGAGTAGATTTTTAGGTGCTTATACTACTTGTTGTTCAGATTCATGGAACTTCCTGGATCTGTGGTTTGGTGTCTGTCACTAATTTTGGAAGATTCTTGGCATTTTGTTATGTCAAATATCTTTTCCATTCTCTTCTGTTTAGTTTTTCCTTTTTTTTTTTTTATTCCAAATACACATTATGCTTTTTGAAATTGCCTCATACATTTATGTTGTTCTGTTTTGTTCTTTGCATTTCATTTTCAGAAATTCCCACTGACATTTCTTTGTCTTCACTAATTCTACTCTCATTTATGTCCACTCTACCAATAAGCCATCAAAGACATTTCTTATTTCAGTTACAATGTTTTTCTTTTCTCTTTTCTTTTTTTTTTTTTTTTTTTTTTTGAGACAGAGACTTGCTCTGTCTGCCAGCCTGGAGTGCAGTGGCCCAATCTCGGCTCACTACAACTTCCGCCTCCCAGGTTCAAGCGATTCTCCTGCCTCAGCCTCCCAAGTAGCTGAGACTACAGACGTCCGCCACCACTCCCGGCTAATTTTTTTATTTTTAGTAGAGACGAGGTTCCACCATATTGGCCAGGCTGGTCTCGAACTCCTGACCTTGTGATCCGCCCGCCTCGGCCTCCCAAAGTGCTGGGATTACAGGCTTGAGCCACCGCGCCCGGCCAATGTTTTTAATGTTTATCATTTTATTTCGATGTATTTTTAGAGTTTCAGTCTCTCTGTTTATATTACACATGTGTTATTGTATGCTTTCTACTGTTTCAATTTAAACTTTTAACATATTAATTATAATTATTTTCAGTTTCCTCTCTGAAAATTACACAATCTGTTTCACGTCTATGTCTGGTTTTGATATATGTTTTATCTTTTCAGACTGTTTTTTCTTGCTTTTTAACATGTCTTTCATTTTGTTTTGTTTTGTTTTGTTTGAAAGTCAAAACATGTTGAATGGATAATAGTACTTGAGGTGAATGAGTATGAGATTTTATATTCATATGGCTAGGAGTTGTTCAATTTTTTTTTTTTTTTTTTTGAGCTGTAGGTGCAGGAGACTTAAAATTTCTCTTTTGTCCTTGGTTTTGTCTCTCCTATTGTTTTTGGCCTTCTTGAAGATCTCTTACTTAGGTAGAGTCTGAGTCTTGAAGTACTTTATACTTCATTGTTATATTGGATACTACTTTTGGGAGGGGGTAAGGTGCGGGGGAGGAGAATCTTAATATTATCGCACGATTAAAGCATATTTTTTAAATGGGACCGTGTCCTTGGGCAGTGACCTTAGAAGTATTTTGTAGCTTTCTCTCTCCCTTTAGTAAAACTGGAAAATGATGAAGTCAGGAAAATGTTTTTCCCTTAGGTGAAATAAAGCTGGTAATTACCGCCCCGCCGCCCCGCCCCCCCCCCCGCCCAACAACCCCCCCCCCAACCCTGGGAGGATAAGCCTTTTTTATGGAGAATATTCTAGGCCTATTTCAATTACTTTCTCTCTTACTCTGTCAAGAAATGAGGCGACCTTTATAGATTTTCACCAAGAGACCAGATGTGATCCCTGTACATGAAAACCATGAAAGTTTGTCCCATATCCTCCCCCACTGAGAATTGCAGCCCCGGGGGTTTCCCACTCATGCTAGTTCACAATGAACCCCCAGAAACTCCTGACAACTAGCACTTAATGTTTGTGCCAATTTATGGTTCTAGTGGCTTAGACTATAGGTAAATCATCTGTGATTCCGTGAATTTAACTGTATCTCCTGATTTCACAGCAGTGCTTTGCTCTGAAAGCTCATTTCTAAGAGAGAGCCAAGGAAAAAATGTTTTACAGTTCATTCAACTTTTTTGTTGTTCTTCTAAGAATGGGAGTGATGACTTCTACCCTCTTTGGGGTACAATCCCCTTCTGGGGATGAATCCAGAAGTCTGTACAATCTCTTTTCACCCAGCATTTCCAAATCCGGGAATTTATCTTTAGAACATCAATGAAGAATTATACAAAACTGCCCAAAGGTGTACGTAAAGAATTTCCATTGAGGTATTATTTAAAATAGAAATATGAAAAAAAATAAAATTAAATTAAAGACCAAGAGAAGGATGTGAAGCAGGTGTTAAATACAAGTATATTATATATCTGTTAGCATTAATTTTGTGTGATAAGGTTTATGATATATCATCAATGTTTTTAAAGAGCATTTATGTTTGCTACCATATAATTTGCCTGAAAAATATATGAGTGGTCAGAAAAAAAAGACAGGAAATACTTTTTTTCTTTATTTTTAAATAGATTTAGGGAGAACAAGAGCAGTTTTACATAGACATATCCATAATGGGGAAGACTGGGTTTTAGTGTAGCCACCACCAGAATAGTATACATCGTACACATGAAGTAATTTCCCATTCCTCACCCCCCATATCTTCCCACCCTCCCACCCTTCTGAGTCTCCATTGTCTATTATTCCACTCTCCACATCCATGTCTATACACTATCTCCCACTTAAAAATGAGAACATGCAGTATTTGACTTTCTGTTTCTGTAATTTTCCACTTAAGATAATGGCCTCCAGTTCCATTCACGTTACTTCAAAAGACATGATCTCATCCTTTTTTATGGTTGAATAGTATTCCATTGTATAGCTACATGATACACAGGTATAAATACAAACACACAGTATATATTTTTGTATATATAACTTATGTTTTATGTATATCTTTGTTTTATGTATATAACATATTTTGTATACATAAAATATGTATAGCATATTTTCCTTATCCAACCATCTATTGATGGGCACTTAGGTTGATTCCATATCTTTGTTATTACAAATAGTGCTGTTATATACATATGAATGCAGGTATCTCCTTGATAGAATAAATTTTTATTTGCTTTGTAGATACGTAGATACCCAGAAGTGGAATTGCTACTGATTATGATTTTTCATCTTTTATACTTTTCTATTCCACTGGTTTGTTCAGTATTAAACCTGATTTGTTTTGCAATTAGCAAAATGAAGTAATTAAAAATTGTAGTGTGAAATTCAGGCAGATCAAATTAGAATTAATTGAGGCCACATATTTATCATTCTTGTTTGCAAAATTATGCTTCTGTAATAACAATGTAGAGTTCTCAATGGAGATGTCTATTTTCTTAAATATGTCGTAAAATATACAATTGGTACAAGAATAGGAAGAAGGTACGTTAAGTATATATTCTTTATTTACAATGAGTTGAAAATTTTTAAATAAGTGGCAAATAAAATTTTAGTTAAGTTTGGGTTTTTGTTTTTTATTTATTTTTATTTTTATTTTTAGAGATAAGATCATGCTCTGTTGCCCAGGCTGAAGCACAGGATGTGATCAAAACCTATTGCAACCTTGAACTCCTGGGCTCAAGCAATTCTCCTGTCTCAGCCTCCCAAGTAGCTGGGCCTATAGGTGTGTACCACCCTGCACGGCTAATTTCTCTTATTTTTAGTAGGGTTGAGGTCTCTCTATGTTGCCCAGTCTGGTCTCAATCTCCTGGACTCAAGTCATCCTTCTGCTTCGGCCTCCCAAAGTGATGGGTTTACAATTGTAAGTCACCATGACTGGCTGTTTTTTTTTGTTTTGTTTTGTTTTTTTTTCCTTTTTTGATTCAAGGTTTTACTGTGTTACCCAGACTAGAGTTCAGTGGCTATTCATAGGCATAATCACAGAGCAGCCTGGAACTTCTGGCCTCAAGTGATCCTACTATCTCAGCCCTCTGAATAGCTAGGACTACAGGCACGTGCCTTTATGCCTGGCTGTAGTTGAGTTGTTTTTTTTTGAGACGGAGTCTCGCTCTGTGGCCCAGGCTGGAGTGCAGTGGCCGGATCTCAGCTCACTGCAAGCTCCGCCTCCCGGGTTCACGCCATTCTCCTGCCTCAGCCTCCCGAGTAGCTGGGACTAGAGGCGCCCGCCACCTCGCCGGGCTAGTTTTTTGTTTTTTTTGTTTGTTTGTTTGTTTGTTTGTATTTTTTAGTAGAGACGGGGTTTCACCATTTAGCCAGGATGGTCTCGATCTCCTGACCTCGTGATCTACCCGTTTCGGCCTCCCAAAGTGCTGGGATTACAGGCTTGAGCCACTGCGCCCGGCCCATTAAGCTGTTTTTAAAACCACAGTGATTGAATTTTCTAATCAATCTTTCTCCATTTGTATAACTTATAATACTTAATTTAAGGTTTTATAATTTTTACTCTGTATATTACTTTAATTCTCATGCTATGAAGCAGTGCATGAATATTCCAATATCTGAGGGAAATTATTCATGACTTTGATTATTATTCCTCAGATTATCATCAGTACCATCATTATAAGCTTCTATATTTTATTTTCTAAAATCATGACAGTTTAAAAAATAGGACCATCTTCCCAAAATAGTACATATGTAGTTCATATCACCATAATATTAGCAAATTGCTCACCATGGCAACTACCTTTGAAACATCACAATATCTTGCAAATGATATTATTTTTAAAATGACCACAATAGTCAAGATATTCGGTTTTCTTTTTTTTTTTTCCTTTTTAATTGAGGTAAATATTGGAGATGTCAGTACTTTTTTTGTTTCATTTATTCCTTGTCTTTCTGCATTTATGCAAAACAAAGATAAAATAAGGACTTGAAATATTTCAAAAATCAATCTGTGTATAAGGTTTACTTATATATTTTCAATTCAAAAGGCAGAAACCCTTTGGCAAAAATTCAGTGTTTATATATTTTATGGACGTATTTATGCAAATATTTGCAAAGCATAGGCATTAGGAAATAATTTACTGTAAACTCTTCATGAGGCATATTACAAATCACTGTATTTGCTTTAAGAGCACTAGTAAAACAGTGATTAAAGTAAGGAAATTTTTCCTAGTTGCCTAAAGGAGTGAAAGGTTAATGGCTTAATGAAGTCTTACAAAATAAACAGTAAGACTTTTGCCATCTTTCAACCAGTAGGTGGTAAATTAGCAGGTAATAATGTTTGCATTTAATACACATTCATATATCAAGAACGTATAATAAGAGATTATTTTAGCTGATGGCATGCATTACTTGAACTATATGATTTATCTGCAACCGTCCAAGCAAAACAATATTGGACAGGCAGAAATTGATAATGTTATACCATGACTCTCTACATAGTCATTTCATGACACGAGCATGTATTTCACACCACATAAGGTAAAGTTAAGAATATGTGACAAAGGCATAGAAAGAGAGGTAACCTGATATTAATGGGAGGAAGAGATCCAAAGCCCATTAAAGTCCTTAGTTCACAGATCTATGCTGATGGAACTGAAGGCTCAAACACCGGAGAGTTTGAGCTTGAACTTTATATTATAAAAATTCTACAGGATATAGCAAAAACTAGGACCCAAGGTGTCAAAGTTTAGCTAGGGAAGTAAGGGGTTGAGATATATAAGGATTTGCAGTTTGTAAAGATATATGGGAAAATCAGTCTCTTGCAATGCTTGGGGAGAGTTACATTAGTAAAGGCTCTTAGATAGGTTATTTTTTAAAGGAAGTCCTAGCAAGAGTATTTACATAATTGTAGAAATAGCAAATTTGAGCCTGAAGGCTACTAAATGTCAAAGAGCTGGGGCCATTGTTAAGCTCCATGTTAAATGAGGAGCATATGGGATGGGATGGATTAGGATGCCTTGGTTAATTCAAAGGAATTAAAGAGCATCATGCTATACTTTGTGTCTGACTACATGATTTGCTTATGGGATCTCATTGTGTAGGGACTCTGGATCACCATGGTTGAATCCCACAAACAGATTTCAGTACTGTTGTACACAGTGAAATTCATAAATTTAACATAGGATGTAATAAGTTCAACAGCAGAAATGTTTGTTGTAATAATGGAAGGCTACTATTTTTGACTATTTATATGTTAGGTCATTTTACAGGCATTATTACTAATTAATATATAATAGAAAGGAGAATAAATCATAACAAATTTGAAACTCTTTAGGGAGATCTGAAATTCAGTGTTTTCAAAGAAGGAAGTTTTGAAAACTTGGTGTGTGAAAAGGAGGGGTTTTCATTTTAAATTTAATTAGTTTGTATTTTATGCAAGACAAAAGCAATAAAAACAAACAAACAAGCAATACTCTTCTTGCCCATGTCCCTGCTTCTAATAAGCAACCTTGAAGATATATGAGACAAGTAGGAAGAAATGAAGAGCAGTATGGAACAGGTCTCAACTTCTGATGATATCAGAGAGAGCAGACATTATATCTGGATGAATCCATGACTGCATTATCTGGTGAGCATCCTGTTTGTTCAGGTGATGCTTTCCTTCCCAACTTGACTACTTGACTATGGTTCCCTACGTATTCCATATTCTAGAGAAGCACTACTGTAATGTATACAGCACTATCTATATTCAGAAACAGGACATCTGGGCAAAAAGATATTCCAACTTGTAGATGTGGGATGTAGATTAAGTAGTGTATGGTTGCTACCTCTACTTTGTCCTCTATGCTATGCACTCTCGATATATTAACCTCTGTTGTAAAAGCCTGCATTTTGTAGGCACTTGACTTAATGAGCCTATATGGATGACCAGGAAAGAGTTAAATAAACTTTATTTTCCAACCTTCATGCCTACCCCACTCAGTTATCATCCATGCATTAATAATATTTATTTAAGGCACTCCACAGTTCTATGAGATAAGCACAAGGACTAGTTCTGTTTCGTTAAGGACACTGAGGATTAGAGAACTTAAATAATTTGCATATGTTCTTGCTAATAGTGGAACAGAATAGGTAGTCAAGGAAGTAATCATGTTCTTGGGATGTGGCAACCGTGGCACAATGAGCTCCAGGATTCGCATTGTAGTCAAGGTCATTCAGGCATAGCTATCGCCATAGAGAACTTCCCCTGTAGACAGCATGCACATTTTAATTTTACCTGTCCTCAGATTGACACTTCACTCATTATAATAATGAAAAACATACTCTTGAGTGGAGATTTAAGATACTAATGAGACATACCATTAATGAAATAGCATGCAAAGTTGTCATACATGTACATGCAGATGACCACCCAGAGCAGGCCTACTGGTAACACCTCTTCCCATCCCCTGATGAACAATCACGTAAGACTCCCATCAGGGAAGTTTCCCCAGTAACAGTCAATACTGTCTCATCTTCATGAGTGGCCCGCTCTGAATTATCTCCCAGAGTATACTGTCTATTTTGCAACTAACATTCAGAGTATTCTTTCTCCTTTGAAATAAATTGCTTTATGCTGCATCTCCTTTGCTGTGAGTCTCTTGTGTAAATTCTTTGGAATTTTTAAACTAAGAAGACAAGAACTAAGCTTTCACAACAGCCATCAATAATAGCAGATCTGGGATTTGAAGTCAGCCTTGTGACTCTATGCTCTTAACATTTGACACATTGCCCATTTATTAATTCATTCATTCACTTACTAATTCGTCTGAAAGCCTTACAAATAAAAATATTACATGAGAAATTGTTCAGGACTAGAAATAAACACAGAAATAAACACATACTAAAGAATACATTAATGCTCACTGAGGATAAATGTGGAGTGTTCAATGACATGGAAGGAAAAAAAAGAAACATGATAGCAGTCTTTCTTCCATGTGGTTAACAACAAAATTATTTAGAATTGGTTTATGGGGATTAATACAGGCATACCTCAATGTATTGTGCTTCACAAATAGTGAAGTTGAAGAAAGTTGAAGATTTATGGCAAGTCTATGATCTCCATTTTTCCAACAGCCTGTGACCACTTTGTGTCTATGTGTCACATTTTGGTAAGTCTTTCAATATTTTAAACTTGATTATTATCATTATTATTATAATATTATGGTGACCTGTGATGAATAATCTTTAATGTTACTATTGGAATTGTTTTGGGATGCCATAAACCACACTCAATAAGATGGAGAACTTAATCCATAAATATTTTATGTTTTCTGCCTGCTCCATCAATCAGCCATTCCCTTATCTCCTCTCCATTATTTTGGGCCTTGCTATTTCCTGAGACACAACAATATTGAAATTAGGCCAATTAATAACCCTACAATGGTTTTTTTTTTTTTTTCTCAGAATGAGTCTAACTCAGTTCTCCAGGCTGAGTGCAGTGACGTGATCATGGCTGACTGTAGCCTCAACATTCTGGGATCAAGTGATCCTCCTACCTCAGTCTCCCAAGTAGCTGGGATGACAGGCACACACCACCATGCCTGGCTGATTTTGTATCTTTTGTAGAGACAAGGTCTCACTGTGTTGCCCAAGCTGATCTGGAGTGCCTTGCCTCAAGTGATTCTCCTGCCTTGGCCTCCCAAAGTGCTGGGATTACAGTTGTGAGCCACCACACTTGGCTCCTACAATGGATTCCAAGTGTTCAAGTGAAAAGAAGAGTCCCATTTCTCACTTTAGATGAAAACCCAGAAATGATTAAGCTTAGTGAAGAAGGCGTGTAGAAAGCCAAGGGAGTCTGAAACTAGGGCTCTTACACCAGTTAGCTAACTTGTACATGCAAAAGAAAAGTTATTGAAGGAAATTTAAAATGCTACTCCAGGGAACATAAGAATAAGAAAATAAAACAACCTTATTGGTGATGTGAAGAAAACTTTCATCCTCTGGATAGAAGATCAACCAGCCACAACATTTCCTTAAGCCAAAGCCTCATCCACAGAAAGGCTCTAACTCTTCAATTCTGTGAAGGCTGAGAGAGGTAAGAAAGCTGAGAAAGGAAAGTTTGAAGTTAGCAGAGGTTGGTTTATGAGATTTAAGGAAAGAAGCCATCTCTGTAACATAAAATGTAAGACAAAACAACAAGTGCTGATGTAGAAGCTACAGCAAATTATCTAGAAGAACTAGCTAAGATTATTGATGAAGGTGGCTACAAAAAACAACTGATTTTCAATGTAGATGAAACAGCCTTATATTGGAAAAAGATGTCTTCCAGGATTTTTATAGCTAGAGAGGAGAAGCCAATGCCTGGCTTCAAAGCTTCAAAGGACACATTGACTTTCTGTTAGGGCGTAATTAGCTGGTAACTTTAAGTTGAATACAATGCTCACTAATAGTACCCCAAATTCTAAAGCTCTAAATAATTATGCTAAATTTACTCTGTATGTGATATATAAATGGAATAGCAAAGCTTGGAATACAGCACATCTGTTTACAGCATAATTTACTGAATATTTTAAGACCCCTGTGGAAATCTACTGCTCAGAGAAAAAAAAAAATCCTTTCAAAATATCACTTTAGAAGTATAGCCTAACTATGTGACTGAATTGTTGCAATCTCATGATCAACCTTGAACAGAAGAGGGATTGCTTCCTATGGATGTGCAAAAGAAAAGTAGTTTCTTAAGATGGTAAAGAAACTGAACATTGTTGAAATGACAAGAAAAGCTTTAGACTGTTATATAAACTTAGCTGCTAAAGCAGCAGCAAAAATTGGAAGAATTGACTCTAATTTTGAAAGAAGTTTTACTGTGAGTAAAATGCTATCAACCAGCATTACATGCTACAGATAAATCTTTCATGATGGGCAGAGTCAATTGTTGTAAACAATTTTCTAGTTGTCTTATGTTAAGATATTGCCACAGGCACTCAACCTTCTGCAACCACCAGTGAGATCAGTCAGTAGCCATCAACATTGAGACAAGACCCTCCGTGAGTAAAATATGTACAATTTGCTAAAGGCTGAGATAATTTTTGGCATTTTTCAGCAATAAAATATTTTTATATTAATATATGTACATTTGTCAACATTAACACTGTCAACATAACTACAGTAGACTGCAATATGGTATAAACCTTTTCTATTCATCGGGAAACCAAAAAATTTCTGTGACTCTCTTTATTGTGATATTTGGTGTATGGTGGTTGTCTTGAACTGACTCTAATATCTCTGAAGTATGACTGTGCTCAGAATGTTAACTTATGTCATAGAGTAACAGTGGTTGTAAAAGAGATCATCAATTTTTTTTACAGAGGTGATAAAGATATATATTGTGAAAGCTAAAGAAGTGAAAACATGTCATGTCCAGTAATATAAAGTGATTTATAAATGTTTCTATAATTAAATCAAAATAGTATATAGCGAAAACTCCCATTAATTAGTGTTTTTTCTTATGTTTTTGGAAATGAACTATTGCATTGGTATCTAATAGCTATAGTTTTAAAATAGATTATATATTTAGAAGCAGTAAAAATCATTGTTCCTAGTCTGTAACACAGGAGCGACTTCTCCAGCATCCCAGAAGTGTGTCTTTGCGAGTGGTGTGTGTGTATGGGAGCAGGAAGTGGAATGAAGGAAGGAGCTGTCATTCCATCTCTTTCTTAATAACAGACACTTCAATAAAACCAATTACAATCTTCAGTCATATAATTGCAAAAAGTTCTTTCTCATAATGAACAAAAAAATTGTTTTGCTGGAAGTTATAACCATTGGCCCTAATTCTGCCCTTTGGAGTTAAGAAAACAATCTAATCTCTCTTCCACATGGTTCTAATAAAAGTATTTATTAAAAAGTGGAAAATTTTTATTTTCTTGTGCTGTAAGGGAATAGCGGGAAGAACCCTTGGGAATTCTTTTCTGTTTGCCTGAATGCCAACACAAACTGCTTTAAAAAAAACTGTGCTATAACATGGTCAGGGATCAACGTAATGAATACTGGTGCTATAAAAATGACTAGTACACAGGAAACACAAAATCAAGTGCAGGGGAAATCATCTGGGGAATTCAAGCTAAAAGGAATTCTGGCTACTAAAGAAAATACAGTTCTTCAGAGGATTCACCCAAAATTCATTTTACCTTTTTCAGAGACAGAAAATCAGGGAAAGTTTACAAGGAAAGTTTATCAGAGCAAGTTTAGAAGAAATCACTGAAACCAAATAATATCCAGCATATTTATTGAAATATCCAAGTGTAGGTATGTATCACTTGGGTTATAAGCAATATTTTAGATATTTTATTAGTAGCACCACAAACCTATAGCAAAACGACAGAAAATAAGACAAAAAATATACATGTATGAAACATTTAGATGTGTTAATATTAACATTTTGCCATATTTGTTTTATATCAGTTTATATTACAGAACACAATGTCAAGAATAAGGTTTACTTCACAGTGTATTTTGTCCTCATTATATTTCACTAACTTCCCCCAAACATAACCACTGCTTTGAAGTTTGTTATATATTATTCAAATAATATCATTATATTCAAGAATATCATTATATTTTTATTTATATATTCATAAAAATACATTTTTTATTTTATAACTTTAATTGAGCAGTATCAAATTATTACTTGTCTTGGTTTAATATTCTGTTTGTATGGCATGCACATTGATATATTTAATTTTACTATTACAGAAAATTATAATGAAATTCTTTATTCATTTTCTTCTTGGTAGATAGGTACCTCCAAATTATTCCCGCTACAGATAAGGTTGCAATAAAAATTTTCTAGATTATGCAATTATATTAGTCAATACATTTATCTCTACAGAAATCTCTTTACTAGAGAATTTATTTCAGTTTTTACATGATTTAGTATGTATTATGTAAGATATAGTTATATTTTTATTTGGCCAGAAATCATTATAATTTAATGCTTTGTTATAATTTTGTATACAATTATAAAAATTTCTATTTAGAAAAAATTAATCTTTGATAATCCTTATTATCTTGGTTTTGCGGTTATAAAATGGTAGAAGGTTATTAATCTTTACATGCTTCACATGTCTTTTGCATGGAATCTTCTATTTTAGGCATCCTAAATTGTCAACTTCATTGTGTACTACTTAACCTAGGCCTTGAGCAGACAACTGAATGGATTTAATGTGACAGGCAACAAAAGCAGCATGATTTGAGAAATATTTACCCCCATTTTTGCGGCTTCTGACCTTGACCCTCTGCATCTACCACAGTCTGGGACAAGACCCATGCAAATTCACCTTGAATCACTTGTGAGTTGGTACTTACTGGCTTCTCTGGCTCCATGCAAATAGACTGAGGTGGATTGCAGGGAAGTCCAATCTTGTAGTTTAAGGGGCAGATAGAGAATAATCTCTGCAGTCAGATATTTTATAGTTAAAATTATCCTCCAGCAGTTAATAGTTCCATGCCATTGGAGAAATCATTTAACTTCCAAACCTCAGTTTTCTTTTCTATGAACTGGAAATAATGGTTTTATGTTTAGGCCAGTGGTAAATGATAATGATGGATAATATATATTGAATGTTTATTTTTTCCAGGCAGTACAGTATATAATTCTAATACATATGATTATTTAATGTTTTCATAACTTTATGAAACAATTGCTTCTAAAATTCTTTTGAACAGATAAGGAAATGGAAGCACATAGAAACAAATTAAATTGTGGAAAGTTACAAAGCTACTATATGGCAGAGCTGAGATATGACCCAAGACATTCTGAATCTATAGCCATCAGTCTTTATCTATTGATACAGTATGCCTCTTAACTTGTGTCATGTATTAGTCCTCTGTATAAAAATGAATTGTTTACAGCCTGCCTGTACTCAGCAACCTCCAAAATAGAAGTCCAGTAAGTTTTAGTCATTCAAATAATAGCGGAAAATATATTACTTTAGGAATCCTAAACCAGGTGTATTAGCCTAAAAATTTCCCTATTTCACAAAAGGGTTTGAAAAATTTTCTTAGCATTTTGAGTCTCAAATTTCCGCATTTATGAAACATAGAAGTGAAAAAGTTCTGCTTTTAAGCCATCTTAAAAATATCCATTAAAGTCAAATATATTTTCATTAAAATATATACTTAAGTTATGATCTTTCTGCTGTGTTTTTATAAATAAAACTCATATTTTAAAAACGTCATATACAGGCAACAAAAACCAACATTTTAATATATTATTTGAAAACAGTCTTACAACTCTTATATGCCACATAGGAGACATTCAATTTTCTTCTCAATAAAATTGTTTGACTTTTATGAACAAATTCCACTTCTAAACAGGTCTTTATACCAATATGTTTTTGTAAAAAAGATTTTAAAAAATATGCACATTGGTGAAGAATGTGAGATCAGTTACAGATTTTGCATATTATGCTGCTTACTGTGAGGAACTTTGTTCACCTCTTTACTGCTCCTGATTTGACAAATTCATTGGCAATGAAGTGCAGAAATCCAAGAAAGATAACAACCTCAGTATTTTCGCCCAAAGTTTCACTCTCAGACGTACATACTTGATGCTCATATATGGTCTTTTGGATGCCCACACATGAATGCCATCTGTTAAGTTGATAACATGTTAAACAAAATGGATTTACATTTTGGCAGTTTACACAGAACCAATAATAACATTTTTGAAACAGGCTTTAAGCCTGTTTAAATGGCTGAAGCTATTCTTTTTAACTAGGATTCATTTTCACATTCTAGAAAAAATGATGCCTTAGAGTGGGGTAAAAAGAAAGATGTGATTTATGACATGATTTGGTAGCCAAAACAAGTTATAAATATGCATAAAAGTATTAAAATTACATAAAATTTCAAACGGCAAGAGCATAATAAATCAAACAAAAGAGTGCAACTGGATGGTTCCCTAAAAATGGGACATCTACCCAAATAACAAAAGCAAATGAAGCTAAAAACGGGACATCTACCCAAATAACAAAAGCAAATCAAGTTGAAATGACAAATAAAGTAAAATGAAGTAGAAAAAATAAAAAAACAAGAACCACATTTTTAACTTTATTAAAACACTGCACTTTAATGATATATTTACATTAATTTCTTTGTACCACCCACTTACTTTTATCTGATTAGTTGGAATCAACAGGTAAATCATTATCGTAAGAGGCTCCACATTGAATTGCTGCTTTTTGAAGTAAGCAGGAAATGCTATTGCTCTAGGGAGAAAATAGGGTTATCCAATATATCTATCAGAATATTGATAACATATTTTTAGCCGTATTTGGTAACTAGTCAGAAGTCACATTTAAGATTCTAGAATTATAATAAGAAAACTTGAAAAGGAGCTTATATTATAATTACCACATGCTTATGATATCAGAACTTTTGTTGGTCGGTTTTTAGTTTTATTTACAAATATTCAGCTACAAAATAGCATAGTTAATATATTTAACTGATTACTAACAAGTTATAGAAAATACAGTGTTTCATGTGACTCAAATATTTGGAAAACTTTAACCAACTGTAAATTAGTTTGGTTTTGTTTTTAGTGCCATATAGTCAAAACCAATTAAATGTTAATGTGCTTTTCCTACATAACCATTTTGGAATATATAATCAGCTTTAATAAATATGTATCAATATAATCATTGCAATGGTGGAGTCATAATCCAGTAGATCCTACCACCTTTCTTTTTCAGATATACTTACTTATAGACTCTACTAAAATATGTCACTTCATATATTTAATGTTAATGTCAACCTCACCATTGTGAAGCCATTCAGGAATATTTTAAAAACCATTGTGAAGTTTTAGCATATGTGTATGTGTGTAGGACACATTTCGTCAAAAAGCTAATTATACTCAGATGTCTTTAAATGCTTTAGGATATTAAGAATGGTAAAAGTTTTCTTGGTTGTATTATTTCAAACTGGATGTAGAAAAAAATACATATATACTCACATATATACATATATGTATAGGTAGGTAGACAGATAAATAGATGGATATAATTTTGGCTCATTCCTCATTGTTTTCTGTAAATCTAAGTTAACCCTGCCTGTGGAATTTTTGATAGAATCAGAAATGTGTAAAACTCATCTCACTCTATACCAGTAGTTCTCAAATTGTTGTCTCCAGTCCAGCAACCTCAGCATTTCATGGGAACTAATTAGAAATGCATGTTCATAGATCCTCAACTCAGATCTGCAAAATTAGAAAGTCTGGCTATGGAATTAGTAATTTATATTTTAACATATTCTACATATGCTTATTATGCACATTAAAGCTTGAGAATCTTTGCCCTCTGCCATTCCCCCACCCTAGAGTTGCCAACTTTTTTAAGGGGACTTCTCAAGTAATTTTGGTACACTGATCTACAAAATAGAAAGATTATTTATATATATTATTTTTATTCTCATTTTTCTACAAAGAAAAATTTTCTTTATTTTATATTTATTAGCACTTTAAAGGACATATGCATTAAAATTAGAACTTTGTGTTTGTTTCACTGTTTATTTTCAAATTATGGTTCTTTCTGAATACAAGTCCTATTAGGTAATAACATAACCACATCATAACTAGCAAAGATCCACGGAAAGTGGAAGATAACTATCATCATTCAGGTGCTTTCCGAAAACTCTCAGCATAGGACAATTTTAATGAGAAGTCTGAACAGATTTGTCTGAAATAATTTATTTTAGACACATGCTGCAAATGGAACACTCCATATCCTTGCACTGTCCTTTGTTCTCATTCTGTCTGCTCCAAAAAGCAAAAACAAAACTTATTTCCGATGATTTTCAGTATGTTTTGAATACCCATTTGCCATTTATATGTCTTCATTTGAAAACTATTCAAATATTCGCACTTTTTCAACTGGATTATTTGGTGTGTGGGGAGGAGTTGTCATTGAGTTGTTTGTGTTTCTTTTATATTCTGAATATTAACCTCTTGTTAGATGCAGAGTTTTTAAGTGTTTTCTCCTACTCTGTAGGTTGTCTCTTCACTCTGTGGATTATGTCCTTTTTTTAGTTTGATGAAATCTCATTTGTCTATTTTTGCTTTGGTTACCCATGCTTCTGTTAGTCAAAAAATTCTTCCACAGACCAATATCATGAAGTATTTTTCCTATGTTTTACTCTAGTAGTTTCACAGTTTCAAGTCCAATGCTTAAGTCTTCAATCCATTTTGCATTGATTTTTGTAAGTGGTGAGAAATGAAGATCTAGTTTTATTCTTCTGCCTGTGGGTATCCAGTTTTCCTAGCAGCATTTATTGAACAGACTGTCCTGTATCCAATGTGTGTTCTTGGCACTTTTATCAAAAATCAGTTGGCTGCAAATGCATGGATTTGTTTCTAAGTTCTAATTCAGTTCTATTCACATGTGTCTGCTTTATGAGAGTACCATGCTGTTTTGGTTATTATTGCTTTGTAGTGTATTTCAAAATCAGGAAATATAATTCCTCCAGCTTTGTTCTTTTTGCTCCAGATTGCTTTGGATATTCAGGATCTTTTATGGTTGCATATGAACTTCAGGATTTTGTTTTTCTATTTCTATGAGAAAAGTCATTGTTATTTTGATAAGGGTTGCATTAAATCTGTAGATTGCTTTGGGCAATGAGTGTGTTCTAACAGTTTTATGGTAGATTCTGTAGGATTTTTTTATATACAAGATTATGTTATATGCAAACAGTGAAAATTTGACTTCTGCCTTTCCAATTTGGTTGCCCTTTGTTTACTTCCGTTGCCTAAGTACAGTAACTAAAACTTCCAGTACCATGTTGAATAGAAATGGTGAAAGTCATTTAGTTTGTTTTCTGTTGCCCATAACAGAATACCTGAACCTGAGAAGTTTATAAAGAAAATGAATTTATTTCTTATAGTTCTGGTGACTGAGAAGTCCAAGGTGGAGGAGCCACATCTGGTGAGAGCATTTTTGCTGCTGGGGACTTTCTACAGAATCCCAAGTGATGCAGGGTGTCACATGGTGAGGGAGTTAAGCATGCTAACTTGCTTGCTCAGGTCTCTCTTTCTTTTCTTATAAAGCCATCATTCCTCTTATAATCCATTAATCTAGTAGGTTATGAATGAACGAATCCATTCATGAAGGCGGAGCCCTCATGAGCCAATCATCTCTTAAAGGACTCACCTCTCAATACTGCCTCACTGGGGAGTAAATTTCAACATGTGTTTTGAAGGGAACAAATATTCAAATCTTAACATTTTAAACCTACTCCCCACAACATTTTATTTTCACATACATATATGTTTATTCTATTTTCATAGCCTCAAAATCTTAGCTTATTCCAGCACCAATTTCAAATCTAAGTTCAAAGTCCAGTTTCCAAGAGTCTCACCTGTGGGCCTGTGAAATCAAAACAACTTACCTTCTCTGAAGATACAACAGTGATACACAACAATAGGGTACATATTCCCATTCAAAAAGATATAGGCTAAAAGGGCCGGGTGCGGTGGCTCACGCCTGAATCCCGGCACTTTGGCGGGGCCAAGACGGGCGGATCACGAGGTCAGGAGATCGAGACCATCCTGGCTAACACAGTGAAACCCCATCTCTACTAAAAATACGAAAATTAGCTGGGCGCGTGGCGGGCTCCTGTAGTCCCAGCTACACCAGAGGCTGAGGCAGGAGAATGTCGTGAACCCGGGAGGCGGAGCTTGCAGTGAGTGGAGATCCCGCCACTGCACTCCAGCCTGGGTGACAGAGCGAGACTCCGTCTCAAAATAAATAAATAAATAAATAAATAAATAAATAAATAAATAGGCTAAAAGGTAGGGGACAACACAGCCCAAGAAAGTCTGAAACCCAACAGAGGCAGACTCCATAATAATCTCCTTTGGCTCAACACCCGGCATCCTCTACTCACTGGTGTGAGGGTTGGACCCCCAAGGTTTGGGGAAGCCATGCCCCTAGACTTTGCTGGACTCAATCTACGCAGCTCTCTCAGGTTGAAATCGCACACTGGTAGTTCTACACCTCTGAGGTCTCAGTGGTGTTCCTGCTCCCACAACTTCAATAAGCATTGCTTTGGTGGTGACTCCTCTGCAGCAACTCCAACCCAATTTTCCACTCGGCATTGCTTTGACTGGCATTCTATGAAGATACTCTACCCGCCCCCCACCTCCCCAAGAAGTCTCTTCCTAGGCCCCAAGGCTTTTGACAGTATTGTTTGAAATCTATGGAGGCTGCCAAAGCCTTCACGGTCTTGCTTCCTGCAAGCCTGCAGAATTAGCATTACATGGAGGTGGCAATGTTTGTGACTTGTACCTTTGGAAGCTGTGGCAGAAGTAAGCTGTCCCAATGTGGTGTAGGGCAACAGTGTCCTGTGCCTGTCTTCAGAATACTCTTTGGTATCTAGGCCTGTGATAGGAAGGCAGCCTAGAAGATTTCTGAAATGCCTTTGGGTCCATTTTCCTATTGTCATGACTATTAACACCTGACCCCCTTTTAGCCATGCTAAGCTTTTTGACAAGTGGTGACTCAGCTGCACCTTTGGATTACTCTCTTCAAAATGGTCTTTCATTTTCTAGAACATGGCCAGGCCACTAATTTTCTAAATTTTTTTTGCTCTTTTCCCCTTTTCTCTAGCAGTTCTAATTGCGTACTTCTAATACGCAATTAGAAGTAACCACACAGCAGCCTGAGCACTTTGCTTCTTAGTAATTTCTTCCAAATACACTCATTCCTCTCTCTCAAGCTCAGCATTCCACAAAGCCCTTGTGCACAGACACAGTTCAGCTATGCTCTTTGCCAATTTATAACAAGGGTAGCCTTTACTCCAATTTCCAATACCTTGTTCTTCAGTTCCATCTGAAACCCTGTAAGAATGGTCTTTACTGTCCATATTTATTTCCCTAGTGTTAACAGCAAAAACAAACTAAATATTTCAAAGAGGTTTATTCAGAGCCAATATGAGAAACCATGGCTCAGAGAACTCCATGTCAAGAGGTCCTGAGAAAGTGCACCTGCAATGGTCAGGTTATAATGTGATTTCATGCTTGTTAGGGAGACGGAAATTGTGCATAAAATAATAAATCAGTACATGGAAAGTATTTATTGGTTTGACCTAAAAAGGCAGAACATCTCATAGTGGAGACTTACCAGTCGTGGTTGGGTTTTAGAAATTTTCAGTTGGCAATTAGTTGAAAGAGTTAAGTTTTGTCTGAAGACTTGAAGTCAGTAAAAAGAAATGCTTGAGTTAAGATGGGGGGCTACTATCTGCCATGTGGTGCTATACCAAATTCAGGTTGAAAAGTAGGTCACATTATACCCAGTTAATTTTTTACAAAAGCCATGTAAAGAGATCTTGTTTGTTGCATGTGATTTAACCTTTCCTTGAATGGCCTTGTGTCTTATTTTCAATTTGTTATAGTATTGCCACAAAGAGTTTGTCAGTTTTTTATCTCTATTTTAAACTAAATGCTGCTCGGTTGCACCTAAACTTCAAAAGGGATGGGGTATAATGAGGCATGTTTGGAGTCCCTTCCTGTCATGGCTAGAAATTCCATTTTTAAGGTTGTTCTGGGGTTCTTTTAGCCAAGAGAGGGTTCTTTCAGTCCTTTGAGGGTGAAGCTTAGAATTTTATCTTTAGTTTATATTAATCTTCTTGTTTTCTAAGCCCTCACCAGAATCTAAGCTTTTTCTAACCTACTCCTCCAAATTCTTCCAGCCCCTATCCATTACTTAGTTCCAAAGCTTCTTCCATATCTTCAGGTGCTTACTATCTGTGTTAACAAAATACCTTGAGGTCTGTAAAGAAAAAATACAATCTGCAGATTGAGGAGGCACAGCCTTCATTACAAGTGAAAGCACACCCACTACAGAACAAAGGGAGAGTCTGGCTTAAATAAGGAAACTTCTCACCCAGTTTTAATCAGGTCAATTTATGTAAATGAAGGAGTTAAAGTTGTTCAATTCTGATTGGTCTAAATAGTTGAGCTGTGATTTTGTGGTTTACAAGTCCAAAATCAAAAGTCTCTGTCAGATATTTATTTTTAATAGCTGGTGGCATTGGGGGTTTCTAGCCACAGTTTATCCAACCACCACAAATTATAACTGGTTTGGCTTGATTATAGAGAGGGAAGTCCTGTCACACTTTTACAACATTTACAACAACATCGTCTTGAAGACATGTGGTACATGGTCATTCCCTCATCCAGTATGACTGCCTGATTCTGTTTTCATTTAAAGCACCTAAGTTAGCCATATCGAGTCAATTTTGTCTGTAAGCTGAATCATACTTTCACATCCATAGCACACCACTTCTCTGTACCAAAATTTTCTTAATTTGTCTCTTTTCTTTTATATATAAAAGAATACCTGAAACTGGGTTCTTAATAGAAAGGAAATGTATTTCTTACAGTTCTGGAGCCTAAGAAGTCCAAGGCTTAAGGGCTACATCTAACGAGAGCCTTCTTGTTGGTGAGGACTCTCTACAGAGTTCCAAAGTGGTGGGCTGAGTATGCTAACTTGCTTGCTCAGGTCTTCCTTTCACTTTGTAAAGCCAAGAGTCCCACTATGATGATAATCCATTAACCCACCAACTCATGAACATATTTTTGCATTCATGAAGGCAGAGCCCTCATGATGCAATCATCTCCTAAAGGTCTCACCTCTTAATGCCACCACTTTGACAATTAAATTTCAACATGAGTTTTGAAGAGGACACATATTCAAATCATAGCACTGGGCATCCTTGTTTGTTTCAGATTTTAGTGGAAAAACTTTCAACTTTCCCCTAGTTGGTGTGATGTTAGCTGTGGGTTTGTCACCTATAGCCTTTAGAGGGTCCAGGTTTGTTTCCTCTATTCCTAATTTGTTCAGAATTTTTATCATGAAGAGACACTGAATTTTATCTTTTTTTTTTTTTTTCTTTTTTGCATCACTCAGATGGTCATATGGTTTTTGTATTTGATTCTCTTAATGTGATTGTGTTAGTCTATTCTCATTCTGCTATGAAGAAATATCCGAGACTGGGTAATTTATAAAGGAAAGACATGATGCAGAAGCTGTTAAATAATTATTTAGGCAGATAGTGAGGATAAAAGAGTCCTTGGTGGACTTTTCCTGTTAACAAAAGGCATCCCGCAAATCATTTCTTTTCTAATAAAGAGCAGCCTGAAAAATCAAGCAGCAAACGTAGATAAGCAAGTTGGAATCTTGCATAGGGGAATACTGGCAGCTGTGCCAATAGGAAAAGGCTACCTGAGGGCCAGACATATTTAACATGGTGGCTTCATCTTCATTTTTCTTTGTCACCACATGTACAGTAAAGAAACAGGCAACATGGCACAGGCCAGGCAGAGAATCCATCTGCATAATTAAAGATTAGAGTCGGGCTGGCCAGCTTTTCACACCCTATGAAAATGGCACATCTGGTCCAAAAAATCTTTTGTACCCTATGTAAATCAGACGCCACCTACTCAAACTCATCTATAAAATATTCTGCATTTCACTGCAGAAGTGGAAACCCATTCTGGACCCCTCTTCCTGTAGCTGAGAGAGCTATTCTCTTTCTTCTATTAAACTTCTGCTCTTAAGCTCACTATTTACGTGTCTGTGTCCTTGTTTTCTGTGGCCATGAGACAACAACTCTTGGGCATTTACCCCAGACAATAATGCCCATCTGGGATCCAAGGTAGATTCTTTGGAAGGGTGAGTATAGGAGTGGATCCCAACCCTCTTCTTTCATTTCAAGGCCTCTTGTACTCCATTTAAAAATCAAACCAAATACCAGGCATCTGAGGGCCACCTGGATACCTTTGGGGCGCGTTTCCTTTCTCAAAACTCAGACAAGATGCTTGCTGGGGAGAATGCAGCAAATCCCTCAGTTTCCTCAGGGTGCTGGGAATGTTGGCTTTATTTTGAACTGGTTACCTTTCACTGAGAGCCTAGCCATTGCATGGGGCTTGAAGAAGTCCAGAGGCAACTCATGGCTCCCAGCTACGGCCACACCCTGGTGTTACCCAAAGGCTTCTGGACTAACACCAGCCTCCGACAGCCTGATGAGTGTCAGCAACAAGATCTTCAAGCTTTTCCTATTACAATTTTTCTCCTTTTCTTTCTTTCTCCATGTCTCCTATCTACTCTCTGTATGCAATGCTGTGGGAATTTTTACAGTTTAGGAAAATAATCCAGTAAGGCAAGATCAGGGAATTCCATTGTAAATAGAGCTATACCTCAAGAAAATGCCATTTTTGTGATTTTCTAGGAAGAGAGAGTCTTCTCCCCCTGGCCCACCTCCACAGTGAGCATCTCTCTCTTTACCTTTGGCCTGGAGAGCACATGGTATTTCAAGGTCAACAGTTCCACCTAGTGGAATAGGAACCCTTTCCCATCAGCAGGAAACCTGCCATTCAATCCCTACATTCTTTTAAGGCATCTATTCTGCCTACAGTTAAAATGGTACTTAAATAGTAAGGGGCAATTTTTGTCTGAAAGTTAAACAGAGCCACTGCCTAAGAATCCTATAGCCACTACCTACGTTTTAATCCAGGCCATAATAGTAGAATATAATGCTCAAACCAGTATGCTCTCTTCATTAAGGGACCTTGCCCAATGCAGCTGTTGAGATCAATCTGTGGGGAGATCCATCTATTGGGGAGCCACGCAGATCACACGAGTCTAGAAAGTTGAAGGGAAAACACAAGTGGAAGACTAGAGATGCATGGGTAAGCATGACTAAACTCATCACTTAGTTCCTCTGGTTCCATGGCTGAGGGTCATGTCTGCATCCATGGGTGGCACTTTCAACAGATGCCGAGTTTAGGGAACAAAGGAGGAAAAACAGTTGGGGTGACACTCCCAACTGTCTTCCCTTCCAACGTGGGCCATTCCAAAAGAAGCAGGGAAATGTGGGATGCCTTTTCTCCTCTATCTTTCTAGCCATATTCAGTCTGTACTCCTCTCAAGTGCATTCTGAAGCACTGGGACTCTTTTGACCCTGAGACTTTATATAAAAAAGCAGCTTATTTTCTTTGCATGAGAGATAGATAGCCTTCTTACTAAACATATGCAAGTGTTGCACAATCAACTCTGCTCTTTTAGCAGCCGTATCGGTCAGACCCTTAGGGAGCAATTCCCCAAAACTCGACAAGCAACTTCTGAAGGAATCATCGGAGGCAACTATTGAGTATCCAGGCCCATCTGGTCCCCCTTATTCAGGTCCCCCTCTAACCACACCATCTTGGAGTTCTGCCATCTCCAACACTCCCCACTCCTCCAGCTTCAATCTTACTCCTACAGGAAATGTTCAGTGGAGGTAATGCCACTAGGGTTTAAATTCTCTTCTCATTGCAGGACCTTAGGCAAATAAAGGGAAACTTAGGCCAATGTTCTGATGACTCTAATAGGTATATAGACACTTTACAAAATTTAACTCAGGTGTTTGACCTCTCATGGAATGATTTTATGCTACTCCTAAGTCAAACCCTAATCAAAGCTGAAAATACACAGCTCTGCAAGTAGCAGAGAGATTTGCAGATAAGCAATATTTATCCTATAGAGGGCAAAAAAGGAAAAGAAAATATAGGGAAGGTGAAGAGATAGGGCAACCATCATTACCTATAGGAAAACAGGCAGTACCTCTTAAAAACACTGATTTGAACCCCAATTACTCCACAGATGAATGGATAAGAAACACTTTTTAATGTGCATATTGAAGGGCTTATGAACTAGGGTCAAACCTCTTAATTACTCTAAGCTGTCCATGGTAGACCAACAGCCAGATGAGAAACCCTCAGCCTTTATGAAAAGACTGAGAGGGTCACTAATAAAACACACCTCCTTATTTCCTGATTCAGCTGAAGGACAGCTAATCCTAAAGGACAAGTTTATTATGCAGGCAGCTCCCAATATTAGAACAAAACGGCAGAAACAGGGTATAGGACCAGATAGAACCTAGGAAAACTTCCTGAAAGAGGAGGTTTATAGGTTTATAGTAGGAACTACTATAGTAGTAGTTGGATCTACCATTCTGGGGTCTGGAGGATGGTGGCCATCTTCTCATAACTATAATAGTTAGTGCCCCAGTGGGACTCTGTGGATATTCAAACTCCATATTTTCCTTCTGTGCTGCCCTAGTAGAGGGTCTCCAAGAACTACTATAGTAGTTCCTACTATAAAAACCTCAGTCTTTTATAGTAGGAACAAGGAGGAGGCCAAAGACAAAGAGAGCAAACACAAGAGAAGGACAGAGGCTCTAGTAACCGCTTTGCAGGCTTGCAAACTCCAGGGTCCTCAAGGTGCATCCACTAGTTGCTACTGGTGTGATAAGTTAGGACATTTTAAGAAGGAGTGCTGAGGCAGCAAGAGACAGCTACCGCAACCCTGTCCAGCCTGTGGTGGGGACGACTGGAGATCAGACTGGCTCCAGAGATGGAGGTCACTGGGTTCAGAACCAGTCTCACAGACAGTCCAACAAGACCAATAGGTCCTGGGGCTCAAAGCCCTGGCTCCAGTGGCTTAAACTACCACTAATGCACAGGAGCCCTGGGTGAATCTGGAAATTGAAGGAAAGAGGGTGGGCCATCTTCTGGACACTGGAGACAGGTTTTCCTTTCTCCTTTCTAATATAGGCCTCCCCTCTTCCCTTAGCTCGACTGTGTTGGGAATGTCAGTAAAGGTCCTAACCAGCAGGATAGAGAAATGCTGAGAAAAGGAGGGAAAAGCCCCTTACAAAACCATCAGGTCTCCTGAGAACTTACTCACTATCACAAGAACAGCATAAGGATAAACACCCCAAGATTCAATTACCTTCCACTAGATTCCTCCCAGGACAAATGTTATGGGAACTAGAATTCAAAATGATATTTGGGTGGGGACACAGCCAAACCATATAATTTTGCCCCTGGCTCCTCCAAAATCTCATGTTCTTACATTTCAAAACACAATAATGCCTTCCCAACAGTTTGTCAAATTCTTAATTGCTTTATCATTAACCCAGATGTCTAAGTCTGTAGTCTCATCTGAGACAAGCCATGTTTCTTCCACCAATAAGCCTGTAAAGTCAAAATCAAGTTAGTTACTTCCTAGATACAATTGAGATACTGGCATTTGTAAATATGTCTGTTTCAAATGGGAGAAATTGGCCAAAACAAAGGGGCTACAAGTCCCATGCAAGTCCAAAATCTAACAGGGAAGTAATTAAATCTTAAAGCTTTGAAATAAATTTCTTTGACTCCATGTCTCCCATCCAGGACACACTGATGCAAGAGGTGGGCTTCCATGGCCTTTCACAGCTCCGTCCCTGTGGCTTTGCAGGGTACAGACCCCATCCTGGATGTTTTCACAGGCTGGCATTGAGTGTCTATAGCTCTTCCAGGTGCACAGTGCAAATGTCAGTGGATCTACCATTCTGGGGTCTGGAGGATGGTGGCCATCTTCTCATAACTATAATAGTTAGTGCCCCAGTGGGACTCTGTGGATATTCAAACTCCATATTTTCCTTCTGTGCTGCCCTAGTAGAGGGTCTCCAAGAGGGTTCCAGCTCCGTAGTACACCTCTTCCTGAACATTCAGGTGTTTCCATACATCCTCTATATCCAAGCGGAGGTTCCCAAACTTTAATTCCTGTCTTCTGTGCAGGACAAACACCATGTGGAAGCTGCCAGGGCTTGGAGCTTGCACCCTCTGAAGCAATCGTCCAAGCTGCACCTTTGCCCCTTTTAGACACAGCTGGAGCTGAAGCAACTGGGACTCGGGGCACTATGTTCCAAGGTTGCACAGAGCAGGGAGGCCCTGGGCCCAGCCCATGAAACAATTTATTGCTTCTAAGTGTTCAGGTCTGCGATGAGAGGGGCTGCCATGAAGGTCTCTGACATGCTTTAGAGACATTTTCCCCCTTGTCTTAGTGATTAACATTCAGCTCCTCAATACTCATGCAAATTCCTGCAGTGGGCTTGAATTTCTCCCCAGGAAATGGATTTTTCATTTCTATTGCATTATCAGGTTGCAAATTTTCCAAGGATTTATGCCCTGCTTCCTCTTAAGCCCTTTGAACTTAGAAATTTCTTCCACCAGATACACCAAATCATCCCTCTCAAGTTCAAAGTTCCATAGATCTCTAGGACAGGGGCAAAAAGCTGCCAGTCCACTTCAGTCTAGACTTCATTTTTCATATCACTATCAGCATTTTGATCAAAACCATTCACCAAGTCTCTAGGAAGTTCCAAACTTTCCCACATCCTCCTGCTAAGCCCTCAAAACTGTTTCAATCTCTGTCTGTTACCCAGTTTCAAACTCATTCCCACATTTTCAGATATCTATATGGAAGCACCCCACTCTCTGCATTATCAATTTACTATATTAGTCTGTCTCATGCTGCTATGAAGAAATACCTGAGACTGGCTAATTTATAAAGAAAAGAGGTTTAATTGACTCACAGTTCCACATGCTTGGGGAGGCCTCAGTAAACTTACACTCATGGCAGAAGGGGAAGCAAACATGTCTTTCTTTACAAGGCGGTGGGAGAGAGAAGTGTCAAGCGAAAAGGAAAAGCCCCTTATAAAACCATCAGATCTCCTGAGAACTCACTCACTATCATGACAATAGCAAGAGGGTTACTGCCCCCATTATTCAATTACCTTCCACTGGATCTTTCCCATGACATGTGGGAATTATGGGGACTACAATTCAAGATGAGATTTGGGTGGGGACACAGCCAAATCATGTCAGTGTTATATCATGTTTATTAATTTGCTTATGTTGACACATCCTTGAATCCTGGTGATGAATCCCACTAGATCATGGGAATGATCTTTTGATGTGCTGTAGGATTGTTTTGCTAGTATTTGTTAAAAAATTTCACATGTATTTTAATCAAAGTTTTTGATCTGTAGTTTTTTTGTTTTGTTTTGTTTTTTTGGGTTTTTTTTTGGTGTCCATTGCTGATTTTGGTGTCAGCATAATGCTGGTTCCATAGAATGTGTTTGGATAAATTCCCTGAATTCAGCAGTGACGCCATCAGATCCTAGGCATATTTTTGTTGTTGTTGTTGGGGGACTTTGCTTATTACTGATTTGATTTTTTTACTTGTTATTAATCTGTTTACATTTTCTTATTTCTTTATAATTTAATCTTACTTAATTGTGTGTGTCTAGGAATTTATTCACTATTTTTCTAGGCTTTCCCGTTCATTGGAATGTAGTCATTGATAATAGTTTCTAATGATCTTTCGTATTTCTTGTTAGTAGATGTAATGTCTTCTTTTTCATCTCCACTTTTATTTATTGGAGTCATTTTTCATTTTTCTTAGTCTAGCCAAAGGTTTGTTGATTTTGTCTATCTTTTTTTGTTACCTTTACGAAAAAAACTCATCTTTAAAAAAATTTTTTTGCACTGCGATTTTACTTTTCTTTTTTTTCTGTTTTTATCTTTTTTTTTTTATTTTTTTTTCATTTTCAGAAACAGGGTCTTTCTCTGTCATCTAGTTTGGATTACAGTGGTGCAATCATAGCTCTGTGCCTGTAGTCCCTGCAGAATATTAGTCTGTTGCCTGGGCTGGTTGCAAACCCTGGCTTCAAGCAGTACTCCCTCATCACCCTCCGAAAGTACTGGAATTGCAAGCATGAGTAATCACACCTGACCTTCCTCTGCCCTTTATTATTTCTTTCCTTCTATTACATTTTGGGTTAATTTGTTTCTGTTTTTCTACTCTCTTGAGGTGCAAAGTTAAATTGTTTATCTGAGGACTTTCTACTTTTTTGATGTTTGTGTTTATTGCCGTAATCTTCCCTCTTTCAGCTACTTTTGCTGTATTCCACAGTTTTGCCATATTGTGTTTCCATTTTCACCTGTCTCAATAAAATTTTTATTTACATTTTAGTTTTATTTACCCATTGGTTGTTCAGCAACATATCATTTAATTTTTATGTATTTGTATAGCTTCCAAAGTTCCTCTTGTTTTTGATTTCTACTTTGTTTCTGTTGTGGTCAGAAAAGATACTTATAGGATTTTGATTATTTTTAAAATGTTTGAGACTAGTTTTGTGGCCTAACAAAATCTGTAACTATTATAATAAAAGACAAAAAATGTGAAATACTGGGAGGAATGTGCAGAAAAAATGGTATGCATATGTTGTTATTGGGAGTGTAAAGTAGTATAGTCATTGTGAACAACAGTAGGGAGATACCTCAAAAAATTAAAAATAGAACTACCATATGATCCAACAATCCCAGTAGTGAGTATACATCCAAAGGAACTGAAACCAGTATGTTGAAGAGATATCTGCAGTTCTGTGATTATTGCAACACAATTAACAGTAGCCAAGATATGGAATCAACCTAATTATCCATCAATTATTAAATGGATATAAAGAAGTTGTATATACACACAATGGAATACTATCCACTTATAAAAAACAAATTAAATTCTGTTATTTGCAACAACATGGATGAACCTACAGAACATTATGTTCAAGAAAAAAAGGATGAAGATCACATGATCTCACTCATTCTAGATCTTAAAAAGTTAATCTTATAGAAGTAGAAGGTATAATAGTGGTTACCAGAGGCTGGGAACTGTAGGATGGGTGATGCAAAGAGGTTGGTCAATGGATACAAAGTTACAGTTGGCTAGGAGCAATGAATTTTGGTGTTCTATAGAACAAGTGCACTATAGTTAAGAATAATGTGTTATATATTTCAAAGTAGCTAGAAGAGAGAATTTTATGTTTTTACCACAAAGAAATGACAAGTGTTCTAGGTGAGGGATATGCTAATTAACCTGATTTGATCCTTCCACAATGTATGCATGTATCCCAACACCATCCTGTATCCCCAAAATATGTATAATTATGTGTCAATTTAAAAAATTTTAAAACATCATTCTAAATGATCACTTTAAGATTCAAGTTATATGATATTTTGACTCCTCCTATTGAAAATGTTTCAATGGTGCTGTTATTTCCCTACTAAGTTCTTTTGAGGCTTGTCTTACTCATTCACTGCTAATCAACTTTTATGAAAAACCAATTTAACTGTTGTTTCCAATATTTATATGTCTCACTTTGAAAAACAAAGGCTAGCAAAATAATGTGTGGTGTGTAATGACGGCAAAAAAAGTGCCCCCCCCACCACAGAAGTATCCTGACTAGTTAATATCATACCTGGACACACAAAAAATGAAGAAAGAATAAAGAGGGTACCTTTAAGTAATAAGTACAATAACTTTAACCATACTGTCAATGCGTGCTATGTTCTTTATTCAGAAGAAGTGGGGTATAAATTTGCAAAGAAATTCTGAGATAATTGTATCCTATGATATCCTGGGTTGTAGCATCAATGATGTGACAATGAATACTGCACAGGCATTACAAGTATAGATTAGATAGTGATAGGGGAAAAATTATTTTCATAAATCTAAAGGATTGATTAAGTGAAATATGATGACAATCCTCTTGTTACATATATTAATGATGAGGTATATTATGAGAGAATAAAAACTCAGTACTAAAGCAACGAAGCATAGAATACTGTTGAAAATATTGTGTTTATTCGGAAATGTCTGATGATGTTTTAGAAATCATTTGCTGCAGCTCTGGCCCTAAAATTGAGCATATCACCTTGGGTGCATACACAAAAACTATAAATGCAAATCCAAGTGTCTGTAAAATACTTTTAAGTCATTCAAGTTTGTGGAAAGATGAGAATAAAGCCAAAGGAGAATGCAAGTAAACTTCATTGACATTTTCCTCCATCCTCATCATTTTCATGTTTGGCCCCTGGATGTTTTTGCTTCAGCAATCCATGGAAACACACTCCTGCAAAGTACTTCATTTAACTGCAGTTGATGTGTATGAAATGAAAGCTCTTACGAGATGTCACTAAATTCATAATTTATAATACTTGATATTATTACTATGACAGATTTTAGGATGATGAGGGAGCAAGCAAATTGTACAGAAAAAAGATAAAAGAGTTTAGTCTGTAAGCATATTTAATTGAGAGAATAGAAGGAACATGAAGTGGAGAGAAAAATGAAAAAAAAGAAGCTGGAATTTTATATAGGATTAATTATTTTGTTGTCAATGTCATCACTGGGGAGGGAAAACATTCTTCTACTCCCTTAGGTTTTGTCTTTGAAGTCTGAGAATTAAACTGACAGAAGACAGATTAACAGGAGAAGGAACAAAGTTTACTCATATATGTTTGTAGGAGCTTGCAAAGATGATAACTGAAAGAAGTAACTAGAATTTAATTTGCATAATATCTTAAAAGGGGAAGGAGAAAGAGGAAAGGAGAAGTTACAAAACAACAAACAATTTTAGGAAAAAAATTAGGGTCTTTGGGAGAGTAGATGGAAAGTATGACTCTTGTGATCATGTTTATTTACGCTACTTCTCATCAGAGTGCTAGCTCTCATCAGTGATGGGAGTGAACTTCCTCAGGCCGAGTACAGGAAGCCTCCATTGAAGGAAAATTTAAGAGAGTTGAATGTAATATTCTTATTTTAGATTATTATGGGTACATAATTGTTGTATATATTTATGCGATACATGTGATGTTCTGTTACAAGCATGCAATGTGTAATGATCAAAGTACGGTAATTGGGTTGTCCGTCACCTCAAGCATTTACCATTTCGTTCTGGTAGGAGCATTTCAATTTCTTTCTTCTAGTTATTTTTAAACATATTTTTGTCAACCATAATCACCCTGTTATGGCAGTTGAAATTTTTTTCTGATAGTTTCTGTTTTTAGGCAGATGTTCTAGGGGTGGGGGCAAGGGTCAGACAAAATCTCTTTCCGCATCTGCTCATTCTCAAATGTCTTCAGCTCAAAATAGTTTTCAGGCCACAATGGCATATTCTGGGTCTCTTTGTCATTTTTTCTTATTGCTGATGGTAACAACTTAAACTGTGTGAATAGAAATCGAAGGGAGAAATATATTAATCATAACTAATAATAATAAAAACAAGAATCTGTAACATTCTAGCACTCTTTAGGTTCCTTCTAATAGCTATGGACTTTTATTTTCAAACACGTATGTCAAGAAAGAGTTCGAATCAATGGAAGAAAGTACGGGCAATGGTATATCCTGACAAAATATACATGTACTTGGAGAAAAGCAATATTCTTTCCTTTATCAATAACTTTATACTACGTAAATGACTTGTATTTTTCACTGAAACCATCAATTACCTTTTAAAGCATCCATGATTTTTAACAACTGAAAATAGTGCTATCATACAGAAAAAAAATAGTATCATTGACAATGAACTTTTAAAAGGAGAATATCATCTAGTAGAATGACTTTTATTTTCCTGTCCTTGGTATGGCAGTGTGCTTATAAAATTAATCACAAAATTAGTACATCAATGTGTTGCTTATTTTGTCAGAAATTTTGTGACATATGGAAACAAAACCTGGGTGGAAATTCATTTCAGTCACCTGGTGAGAAATATATGAATTACTGGAATAATCTGTTAATTAAAAATTCTTCAATGCTCAATCTATTTAATTCTAAATTGCAGTTTCTAGGTTTGAGCAACATTGTAAATGCAAAGTGATTAGAAGCTCTCTTTCTTTTGTGTCTCAATTGTTTCTGAGCACAATCAATTTGACAAGTATCCCATGAGTTACCCGTAGAGCAGATGCTCTCTACATTGTCTCGATCAGCTGTCCAGAGCTCTCAGAATATGAAGATAAAACAATTTCACACTTGTCCTTAAGATTCTCAGACCCAGTATTCTATTGAATTATTTTCAAACATAAGTTATCATTTTCAGAAAGCAGATGTTCTAATAAAAAATACATAGCTACGTGAACATTTGCATAGGGTTCAAAGGCTGTAGAGTTGCTTTTTAAAAGTCTTTAAAAATCTGTAATAATGGTTTATGGTACCTTTTCTCTTTGTAATATACTTTTTTTCCCCCTAAAGACAATATCATGAAGCATACTAATCTATTGAACGAATTAAATTGCTCCAAGAAGTAAGTTTCATTTTCTACTTTGAAACAGCCCATTAAACAACCCATAATTTACTAAGGTAATGCAGGAAAATTGCTACGTTTTACTCCAAATACTTTAATAATCTTGAACATGACTATTTTAATATCCTCACCTTTAGTCATACTGGTTTAGTTTTACTTTAGCAGACAAAATAATGAGAGTACAGTTAAGAAGATGTCTTGAATTTTTCTATAATCCTCAGTTTATACAGAGCAGTAAATTACATTTTACCAAAAGCAGTAGATGAAGGATGAGGGCAATTTTTGGAGAAGGTAGCCTAGATTTCAAGTTGAAGGGAATAAAAATGTGTATTCATAATGCAATAAAATCTTCAGCAACTTAAAAATGCTTTTAGTAAAAGAACACTTAAGCTATTGAAATGAAATCTGCATTAAAGACTACAATTGCTTATTGAAAGAGGAAAAATAATATCACTTACTTGCAAGTATTTTAGAGGATATCTTTGCTTATTAATAGAAAATTAAACCAATTTCTACAAGCTAGCAAAATCAAATTACCGATCCCTTTGCTCATCTTCTCATTCTACTCTTTCTAACTCAATATTTCAGATAGTTAAAACATATGTAAATAAATGGCAACAATTTATAATTGAATTGCCCATGTAAATATGTAAACGTGGCATTTGCAGTAAAAAATCCTGCTTAACTTTCAAGACCTTCTCTTTTCCTCATATGTATGCAGGGCATAACAGCTTGAAAAATCAATGATGTTCAACATATGTACACCCATATCACTAATTTAATCATGAAAAGAAAAAGAAGAAATTTTTTTTGCCTTCAAAATTTACATCACTCAGATTTAAAAATTTTTTAAGAATATCTATTTGATATTTCTATATAGCTGAACTACCTTTTCATTTAAGAATGATACCAATAATTAAATATAATTATATAAAATTTTAAAATAAACATGTTAATATTTTCTTGATGGTGCTTAAGCAATATTGTAATGTATTACTTTTGTCTTAGTTTATCTTCCCTTAGAGGACACCTGGAGGCAAGGTTTCCAGGGAAAGTTGTTTATTTAGAAGATGACCATAGGAAAAGTCAGTAGAATAATAGGAAATATAAAGAGGACAGGGACAGTAAATTATCAAGCAAATACCACACTAGGCAGCTGGAACTTTATCCCACTCAGGATCTCTGAGAGCCAATACAGAATATTGACTTTAGAGTTATTCCACCTATTGGGCTAGAAGGCTGATTGATTATTGTTTGAGTGCTCTTTGAGAGAGACTAGTTATCCATCTGACTTTGCCAGCCTGGCCCCATGCATAGAGAGACTGATCTCTTTCTACCAGAAAAACTCCTATGTCATTTTTTTTTTTTTAATGTGTTGACTTTACTAGACTACAGTTCCCAGTTATTTAGTCAAATATGAATATAAGTACTGCTGTTAAGGGATTCTCCAGATATAATTTAACAGACTCTTAGTTGACTTTAAGTAAAGATTATCCTGGATAATCAGGCTGATCCTGACTAAATCTGTTGGAAGGCTTTACCTGTGAGCCTAAAACTTCCCTGAAAGAGAAGAAATGCTGCCTTTATGCAAGAGCTTTGACCCCACTCATGTGTTCCAGCCTGCCATGTTCTCCCTTGCTGAATTTGCCTTCCCTGTACATTTCAGACTTGCTTGGCCAACTCCTGGAATTGTGTGAGCTAAGTCAATGCTAATTATATACACATACACATACACACACACATAAATGTATACATATATATGCTTCTATAGTTGAACTCTGACTGATACTCCTTCTGACAAAGATGCGGTTGCTGGCAATTGGAAATTGAGCTGATGTACATGGAAATGAGGTTTAAAGTGAACATATAGAATCCTCAAACTACACAGATGCATTCATAGCCCATATTAAGTTCTTTCTATCTGATTGATTTTTTTCAAGGTGATGGTTATTGAAATTCTGTGAAAAAAATAGATGTACATTAGGAGATTTAGTAGAATAAGCTATAGAAAATGTTGCTGTTTTGGTCCTGGGGATGCAACTGATATTTACTATCTTCCGCCTTTGCCGTCACATATTCTAGATATTCCTCCTCTTAAAGTCGGGTGTTAACGTCTGTTTCTTGTCATATAGTGTAACCTAGATCTTCATTCCTAATGAATCTGAAGCCTTGGTTAACGTGTCCATGTCATTCTGTGGTTGATTTGGCACTAATCATTGCTCCAGAAGTAACAGTGATGAGGGTTGAAGTCAGATCTAGAGGAAGACAAGTAATTGCTTCAGATATTGCTTTTTTGAAGTCTTCAATCAAAGGTAATTTGATATCCTCTAGCATGAGAAAGAAAGCCACTTATGACAGCCCAGAGAGGTCATGGAAACCGAGGTGTTCAAGATTCTCAATTGCAGTCGCTGAGATGTCTCTATTTCATATACCACTCCTTCCCCATCAAGACCATTGCTTTTCTGTAGAAGATGTATTGGTCCAGAAATGCATTTTTTCTATTTTTTTCCCATAATCAGATTTTAGGCATTTTTCTGTGCAGATTTCCCTCCAGCTGCAGGAGATGAGAGTCTCCTTGCTACAGAGCCTATGACTTTGAGAACTTACAGAGCCTCTGAGCTCTGAGTTCATATTTGGTCAGTAGTTGCTGTTTTTTTTTTTCTTTTCAAGAACTCAATGACAGTTAACAACAAAAAGCTCTATCCTCTTTACAACTTTATTTCTCCCTGCAGACCACCAATGTTAGAGATTCTGAGTAAAGCAATGTGTCCTCTTTTATCTACACTGTCTCAAATCATCATGCCAGTGTTTATTACCACCTCCTTGCCTTTAATAACATGGTCCTTTTTAAAATAAAATACCTGACCCCAAAGTGATCAAATTCTAGAACCTAATCCTGAGGCTTTGCTTCTCAGGATCACATATGGTACTGTCTTACTATGGTTTCACAAAAACCAGAACCTGAGACAAGAATCTAAGTGCTAGTAGTTTATTCAGGAAAATAATGATAGGAAAGTGAGGAATTAAGGTAAGAAGGGAAAAATTCAGCAAAAAGCATATTATCAAGGAAGTTATATTTGGGAGGTAAAGTAGATCATACATCTCAGATTCATTCTCCTGGAAAAGTAATGAATTGTACACCAGTTTATGTCACTCATTAGTTGTGTTGATGGAGAAAGAGATCTATTTCCTAGAATTTTTGGTTTTTCATTCACATTGTTGGTGCATTTTTCTTCTACAAGAGTAAACTCTTTACAAAGAGTCACAGGTGCTGGCTGTTGGTAGTCAGGAAGGCCTGCAAATATCAATACAAATTAAAAACAATATGTAGTAATTAACTAGAAGATATGGATGGGACATTCATATCAATCACATTTACCTTAAAAATACTGTATACTCAAGATAATATCTGTCAACCTTTGATTCACTTGGATGAGTAAGGCATGCATATGAAATAATTATTAAGAAAGCACAGTAACAACTTTTGAGAAAGTCATTGGGAACTGGTATTCATGGTGGATGACACAGCCTTTGGAATAAATGTGTAATCAGCATAGCATTACATAAATGGTAAAGGGAACTGAAGAGGTAAGAAGGTCTATATTATAGTTTCAACACAAATATCATTGTTCATATGGATAAGGAAATATTTTTAAATAATATACACAATAGTGTAAGCATATAGGAGATTCTCGTGGAAGTGGTACAAACACCACATTATATTTTTAAAAAGTTTTTTTCATGTCTCAGATATATAAAGATAGTCTTGTGTGTTTCCAAAAATGTAAAATGTATAATCTATTTGGAATACATTTTTTTTCCCTACAGGATGTGAAGTAGAAAGGTGTTTTCCTTACTTTTAATATAGATATCTTTCCTACAACCATACAGGATCAATCCTAGTTTATGAGGACCCTGGGCAAATAGAGTTTACAGGGGTCCTGTCTGTATAAACAATTATTTTAAAACTGAAGTATAAAATGCATGCATTCATGTGATGTAGAGTAGTTTAACGATATAGATTTGGATGGATAGAATAGAGGTATTTAAGAATTTGTTTATTGTCCAATTAATGCATGTGAAGATTTTCTGTAAAGTACAGGAATTACTGTTTACCATCCAAATACAGGAACCATGTATTCATGTTCTTTCTCACTAAATGTGTGTATCTCCCACCATGGCCAAATAATATTACTGTAGTTATTACTCATTAATTCATGCCATGGCTCTTGTGAACCTGTTTGTATTAAACCTATAATACAGATCTTGCCTTTTCAGTTCCTTCCAGGACTCACTGCCAATGCTGATTACATCAATACTCATGGCGCTTCATCATCCCCCATAAACGCTGGTTTTCAATGACTCTCTCAAAAGTTGTTATTGCACAATCTTAGTAACAGTCACAGATGGATGTCTTACCAAGAATATTAAGGAACGTGTGAATGAGAATTCCTATTCTTGCCGTGTTAAATTTACCACTGAGATTTCATAATGATGTAAAACAAAACATCTTCCAACCATGTTATCTCTTAAATTCTTTAGGACATAATCACTTCATTTTTAGAATGCAATCTTTTTCAGTGATGAACACACCCTAGTCTTCCACACTTCATCAGGGAGGGCAGGTGGGTAGCTCTGGGCAGTGCAAAAAGAGAGGTCTCATTCAGGAAGTAATGTTTACCCCTTCTCTGCCATGGCCTAAGACCGACTAGGGAGGCTGTAATATCCCCCATACATAACAAAGTCAAGAAAGGATATCAAATTAAAGGGTCTGTTGGTTTTGTGGAGCAAGAGTGTTGAAAGCTCACAGGATAAATGACACAATGCTTGAAAACTACCTGACACGTGGCATGAAGCCTGCTGAATGTATAGGCTGTGGATATCACCAGTTAAACTATACAGAGAAGGTTAATGACCCCTTAAACCTCAGATATTTTAAACCAGAGGTGAAGCTGCAGTGAAAACACGTGTGAGTAGACGCCAACCAAACACCTCATACTCATAGTTCTAACCCAAAATAAAACAGTAGGCAATTAGTAGCCCAGAGTCCTGAATGAATCTTGTGTATAACATTGAGAGTAATGCAAAACCAATAAGTCAGCACCTTCCTGGTTACTCAGTAGCACAAAATTCCACAAAATAAATACTGTCAGTGGAAGCATCCCACTCACCAGGCCACCCTATTGGATCTGACACATATCTATGGAGCACAAGAATAACTCTTAGGCATATCAATCTCCAAGCTCCTAAGATATCCAACAGGCTTCATATCCAGGGGTATAAAAAGGGAGTACAGAATGTTCCTCAGGGGGAAACTAGGGCCCAAATAGTGAGGCTTGTATACTGTTATTGGTGGAGGTGCCTTTATTTGACTGAAGCAATATCTAAAGGGAGATGACAGCAGGGACTATTTAGGAACAAAACTCTGATTTCTTGGGAGTAATAAGTAATAAGTACTTTATTACAGAAGGTGCTTATGGGCAGGAGATCAAAATGTCCCTTACAGGAATCTTTTTTAAAAGTATTTTATAACTTAGGTATAAAATAATAAAATTGGCTTTTATATTTTGATTATATATCTGGCATATCGACTAAACTTTCTTATAAATAAAATATTTCATGAAAACTTTGATCTGTTAATTATATGAATTTTTTATTTTACATTGAATGAATTTTAAAATCTTTGAAGAATATCCAACATGGTCATAATTTATTTATTTCTATGAATTTTTAAGCTTATTCTGCGGATTCTATGTTTATGATTGTGATTGTCTATAATTTATCCAATAGTATTATTACATTAGTTTTAAAATAATTTAGACTGCTTTCTATTTTTGTATTCTTTGAAAAAAATATGATGAAATATTATAGTTATCGGCCTCTGAACATTTGTTAAAGCTAACAATAAAACAGTCAACTTTTTCAATAGGGATTTTTTATGGCAAGATTTATAATAATGTTTTTTTTAGTGGTTCTGCAAATTTTAATTCTTTATAATTTTTAAGAGATTTTATACTATATAAACTAATACATTTAATAGCATAGAGTTCATGTTATTTTCTTTGTAATTTTGATGTTCTTGCTAATTTTAATTAAATAAAAATTCTAAAGTAATTTTATTTCTTTTTCAATTATTGGATCACTGCTGAAGATTTAGCTAGTTTAAATACAACTTCTCTTATTTATAGTTAACACTATTTGTTTGTTTTTTCGAGTTGACAGCTATGAGTGCAAAGTTATATTGAATAATTTCTTATTAGTCAAGGTGTTTATATGTTGAATATTACATCTTTATATATGCTATCAGATTAAATGTAGACTTTTATATTTCTTAAAAGGACAAAAATTGTGATTAGCATTGTCTCAACTTTAGCGGTGCTATTTCAAATATGCAAGACCAAATTATTTTTAAATGATTGGATTTCTCAATTATCATATTTTTTAAATTGTAGAAATCATTTGGTGTACAAACCATATATCAAAAGGGTTCTTACATGTATAACAAGTTATATGTAGTCACTAGGTTGAAAATCGAAATTAATAATCTATAAAATATGAGGCACTGGTCTAAAGTCTTTATGGTAATATCTGTGTGTTTGATGTTGCTGCTATTCTAATATCAGAAGATGAGATTCTATGCATCTGTGATACAAATTAATTATACTTTCATTACATTCAACTTATGAAACACAAGTATGCTGATGACAGTTGCTTATGGTGCGAACATCAACAATGTCTTATTTCATAGTAATAATTTTAAGGAAGTATGAATATTTGATAATAAAATTATATTGCAATATATTATTTAATGTATCTTATTATAATCTAGTTCTTAGAGAATTAGTGGCCAGTGGTTTATGTTTGTAGTAATTCCATTAAAATAAGAAAACTCTGGAGAAACCATTTCTGACCTGATAAGTAAGACTGATTTTTCTGTAACTTTTACAAATTTCTAACCATAACTGAAGCCTTTTCAAGTTAAAGATGAACAAGGCCAATGGCAGATTGAGTTTATTCTACCTGAGGTGACTGTCCTGTTTAGCATAGGTAAAGATCAGAGTCTGGAAGAAATAAAGAAATAAAAATATTCAGTAAATTTCTACAAATGTAGTTCTTAGAAATTTATTAGTAGATTTGATATGATCACTTTGAACTACCCTCTATAAATATTTTATTTATATAAAATAATTTTTGTTGTGTTGAATTTTTGGAATTTTTAAAAAAGTTTTCTCTCACAAGTCATCTCTTATTTGAGCTAATTCATGAAAGAATTTGAATAAGTCAGCATAGTTCTTAATACTCTCAAGATGTCAAATAACTGAGATGCTTAAGGCATGATGAGTTTCTTTAAAATTAGTATAGCATAAAATAGAATGATTTCAATTATCCAATTCTATGCTATTACTTAATACAGCTATATGAAAACGATTGTCAAAAAGCTAAATCTTCTGAAGCAGTATAACTGAGAAACAGCTGCATAAATCCATTACAATGACAGTTCTAAATTGCATAAAAATAGTGCAGAACAATTTACCCAAATATAATTTAATCATATCTCTTCCAAACAGCAAGTATGCATAATTGTGGATTAAAAAATTAAGTCTAACTAAAAGAAAATGTAATATTACTGTCTCTATTTTAAAGTAAGTATCATTAGGTAATAATCTAAAAAATGAGCAGGTTAGTTAAAATATGCATAAAATGAGTATCATATATCATATTGATTATAAAATTATTTTTGATTATGAATTTTACATTATGCAGATAATATAAAGAGATTTTTTAAAAAATCATCTAGAGTCAAAATATCAAGTTTCTAGCAAAGTACTCATAGAAAAAAGTTTAAAGTGTTCTGAAAGAATAAAACCTAGGTTATTATAAAATAATGAAATTGTAGAAATAATATTAAGTGCACAGTTTTATATGAATGATAACTTTTATATTCTAACATAGCTGGTTGTAATGAGATATCTAATGCATGACCAGAAAATATACAAAACTATCTAAAGGAAATTTAAATAAATTGAAACTTAAGTGATTGAATCATGACCGGGCAATGTCTTGCCAATATAACTGCACAATAATAGTGTAAATTACTTACCATGAAAGAATTCTGAACTGGTGTGACTCACTGTATTTGGAAACAAATATAACAATGTTAATATTCTCACTAAAAGTAATAATAATTCCCTTAATATCTGCAAATAATATATCATGTTGTAAAAAGAAAAAAAAAGTTTTTTCTTTCTATTTAAAATGAAACTTTGAAGACATATACATGATTTTTTAAAATTATTTTTTCATTTTTGTGGGTACATGGAAAGAGTATGCTAGAAGTATTAATTATCAGGTGAGATTTAGCATATTCAGGGAAGTTAATTAATAGGTAGACATATAGCATTTGGTAGAGGAAATAAGACCTAGGGTTAGATAGATCAGTAGGATGACATAGTTTACAATAATCTATTGTATATTTCAAAATTGCTAGAAAAGAAGAATTAGCGTGGTTCTAGCATAAAGGAAAGACAAAGTGATGGATATTACTAAGTACACTGATTTCATCTTTAGATGTTACATGAATGTAGTAAATTATCACATATATCCTGAAAGTATGTGTATCTATTATGCATTAAAGAAACAAATTATCTAAATATTATAATAATTATTAATGAAACCTTGGTAGTATTTACATATATAATTTTTTAAATGCAATAACAAAAGTTTAAAATTAAATTTTATTGATGTTTTGATGACAATTTTAAAAACCTAAACCTAGTAAATCTTGTAGATTAAATAACAAGTTATAATAGCATCTAGGGAACATGGGATCAAATAAACAGATGAATAGCTTTTAAGGGACACTCAAGTCTTGTTTGTATTCTTCTACTTTCACTTCTCATTAATTGCTCCTACTGTAACTCATCTTTAGTAAAGATTGAAGACATGATTTCTCTAAAGTTGAAGTGGAAAAATTCTAACCTCTATTTATATGATTTAAGCATGAGAATTGGGCCAAACTTTAAAAAGGTAGATGTGTTGAATTTGCTCAAATTATCATATATTAATAAAGTATCTCCTTTTAGCTCTTTTTCCTCTGTATATACAAGATAATGAGACTTTGGCTCAAGCCTAGATATCTATTTTCCCTTCTTTGGCTTCTCTATCAACCATGGGGCTACTAGAGTATATCTGCTGCCCATATTTGGTTGAAGATTGGGGCTGACATAAAAGTTATCCATTTGAAAGCATTAAAATTGCCTTGCTCAGTCTTCCTCTAGTTCTCTCTTATTCCACTGCCATTTTACTATTTATTGTGTGCTATGATCTGAATGTTAGTCTCCTAAAGTTTTTGTGTGGAAATACAATTACCAGTGTCACAGTATTAGGAGGTGAGGACATGGGGAGGTGGTCAGGTATGAGGGCCAGTCTCTTATGAGTGGGGTTTGTGCCCTTATAAAAATGTCCCAGAGATATTACCTTGTCTTTTACATTAGGTAAGGACACATCTAGAAGGCCCAATTATGATCCTGAAAATGGGTCATTGCCAGACACCAAATCTGCCAGAACCTTGATCTTGAACTTCCCAGCATCCAGAATTGTGAGAGAAAAAAAAAAAAGAGTATGTTGTTTATTAGTTACCCAGTTTAGAGTATTTCGTTACAGCCCTCCAAATGGACTAAGCAGAAAATTGGTACTGAAAAATGGTTGTGTTGTTGAAACGAATACCTAAAAATACAGAAGTGACTTCGAAACTGTGGAATGAATAGAGGCTGGAAGAGTTTCATAGGGCATGCTAGAAAAGCTTATAGTGAACTGAAAAGGTGATTCTGGTGAGGCCTCAGGAGAGAGGAGAACTGTAGAGAGTCTCCATCTTAGAGAATACCTAAGTGGTCTTGAACAGAATATTGGTGGAAATTTGGACTGTAAAGGTGATTCTGATGAAGTTTCAGACAGAAATGAAGAGTCTTCTAGTGCTTTGATCTTGGGCTTTGCAGGCTGAAGAACTATAAGAAATAAGTTTCTGTTGTTTATAAGCTACTCAGTTGATGGCATTTGGTAATAGTTGCCTTAAGAGACTACCACAGTGGGTTTTTCATTTTATTTAGTGACAAGTTTCAAGTCTTATATTTGGACTTCAAAAAATCTACAAATTGGGCATTTGTACTTTTAGGACATTTAAAATGATTCAGCTAGATACTTTAAGTGATCTTTTATTTAAACAGCCCAGAGAAGTTTATAGACTTCTGAAATTTCATTGTAAGGACATGGACAGGCCAATAATAAAGCACTATATAGCTTATTTTGACATTGTCTCCTATACATATATATTCCTTGAAGGCATTGTAGAAAGAAGGGGTGGAACACTGAAGTCATATTTGGAACACATCTTGAACTATCTCAAATATTTAGAAACAACTTTATAAATATTTTTCTAGAACGCAATAAATAATATTCTTTGGAAAATGTGATGTTTATGAGTTTTTAAAACAAGTATCTGATATTATCACTTTGCTTCTCCGTTTGCCATAACATTCAAATATTAATTGATCATTTCCTGTATCATAGATATTACACTAAGACAAGTAATGCTCTTATACATCACAATTATATAGGTGAGAGAGTAAGCAATAAGTAAAATACAGTGTGATAAATGTATTGATCTGTTATTAGTACTTTCTTTACATAATGAAGACTGAAGACCCTGAAGGACCTCAAAGATCTTTCTGAATCATAGAAAAACCATATATAATTTAGCACAATTTTAATATTATGTTAAAGGGTTTCGCTGTAACAGTGTTAATGAAGAAATAAATGGAATATAAGAAATGAAACAAGACTAAAAGTATTGAAGAAGCACCAATGAGGTTCTAACCAAGGAAAATAGCATAAAGGGAAAATAGAATTTCTTTTAATACAGTAATTGAAGTTTTAGCTGAACTTTTCAATAAATACATTAATTGAGCAAGGAATTATTTTAAATGACTAATTTCCTATTTTTCATTTACAGATATGTAAGTTTTTAATTTGAAAATAAGTGTGTTCCATTATAATTCTTAACATTATATTACTTAAAATAAGACCAGCAATGTACTTAACAAAATGAAATACTTGTTAGAAATTTTCATTTGAAACAAAGACTTCACATTCTTTTCTTTCCTTCTTTTAAGGCAGCTACAACAGGGACAAAAGATCTCATCTCCTGTATTTTTTAAAATTCTTTCAAGGCATGGTACATAGTGCTTACAACCCTATGTAAGGTACACAGAATCCAGAGAGCCTTCATAGTATGTGAGCCCCCGACAGTAATGAGATAAAACACTTTATGAGACTGCTACAGTAGGAAGCTAATCAGACATGAGCACAACAGGAGAGGACCCTCCCCCGCCCCAACAGGAATGTCAGGCAACCATCAGGTGATGATCAGATGGTTATTAATCAGTTTCTCTAAAATAACTGCTCACAGCTGATGCCAGAGAAAGGCAGTCTCACAATAGTTAGAAATACTTGAAACTGGTGATCAGCAACTTCCCAATAAGATCTCTGGAATTAGGCAAATGGGCTCAAGCATACACCGTAAGAGGCAAAATCGCAGAGTCTTTAACTGGTATATGAACACTTGACTGGTAAGGGAATAATGCCTCAGGTGAGCATGTGTACAACTTCAGCAGATACACTGCACACACGGCCCCTCCCAAGTCCTGGCAGGACACTACACATGTGAAATGCTAATATATAAAACCCTAAGTCAGAGGTCAAACCATGCACTTGATGGTCTTCTGAGTGTCTTTACTCCTTTTGTTCCTGCTCTAAAGTTTTTAAAATAAACTTTCACTCCTGCTATCAAACTTGCCTCAGTCTCTCACGCAACCTTATGCCGCTCAGTTGAATTCTTTCTTCTGAGGAGGCAGGAACTGAGGTTGGTGCAGACTGGCACAGATTTGCTACAGCTAACATATTCTGGTGCTGTGTCACTTGAATATATTTCCTGGTATGCCTCACCTTCCTCTGTTGAGGCATTCAACACCTGTACGTGGTTGTCTTCTCCCCTTTTGTTTTTCTGCTTACTAACCAACCCTCAGAACTATTCCTCTTAGCCATAGTAGCTCTGCTTCCCTTGGCTGAACTCTCAGTTCAGACTGATGGGTGGTTCACAGGGCTGGGAAACCCTCTAGAGTCTGTGCTAGGTAGACTGAGAGAGTAATGGCCCTCCTGAACAGGAGGCTTGCAGCAGTGTTAAGGCTAAAGTCTAAGACCATTCAATGTCTGGGGTTTCTTCTGCTTTTTCTACTAAAATTGGCTCTTTCTCAAAACCCCACATTGCCTATTCTTCTCTTTTCTCTGTTGTTTATTCTGAAATGGCCTTGTGCACCTACTGGACTATCAGCCTTGGGGCAAGTCTGCCTTTTCTCTGGTTTCACTTCACATGCCACATGACTTCCTTCTCTGCTGCTGGCTCATTGCTAGGATGAACACTAACCAGAACCCTGGCTTTGCCAGCTTTTTATGACTTGCCATACACTTTTCATTCTGATAATTCACCAGGGGGAACTTTTCCAGCAGCTTTTGAAGCAGCTTTTTCACTTGAATAGGGTCTCATTTAGTGGCCCTTGAAAGGCCCCACCTACTTGCTTTCCTGGAGTTAGCACCCCTTTGGGGAGAGGGGAAATTCATTCTTTGCCATTTGCAAGCCCTTATCCCAGGCCCCAAGTATTCTAGAAGTTTCTTCCTTATGTCAAGGAGAAATAAAGAAATCTAAGAGCTGCTGTTTGTGCAAGCATATGAAGACTTCCTATGAGTATTCCTCTATCCTCCTCACACTTCCTCCTATAGTCTGCATTTCTCTAATCACTTTCACACCCTTCTCAATATGCATCAAGACCTTCAAGGTCATATTCAAAGGGAGAGAAGTCCAGACCCCTTGTGGCAGTTAGCTGAAAAATGGGATTCTGGTCTACATAAAGAACATGGACAATTGGACTCCGAGGAAAGAGATAATCATTTTGTTACTAAAATGCTCCTAGCGAGAGTTACTATAAGGTCATGAAGAAAAAAATATAGGCTAACCCAAGGCCACAGGCATGAGAGACCCATAGGACAAAAGTTAAGTATGGTCCCAGGCTAAAAGATTGCCATAAGAACAGAGATAAAGGCAAGGGTAGGGATATATGGCAAAATCCATTTATTCTGGAACCCTAAGGATGAATAGGGGGCCCCCTGTTCACTCCAATATCTCCTCTGTTCTCAGGTGAGTAATTGTGACAAGATGGGACCAAGGTTAAGGGAGCACGGTAAGATCAGTTCATTCTAGAACCCTAAGGACAAATGGAGGATGTCCTGTTCAGGATAATAGGAAAGTAAGAAGGGATACCTTCTTTTTCCTTTTTGCTTTTTTTTTTTCTCCTCTGTTCTCTCTTTGCAGATGGATAATCACATCTCCACACCACAGGACATGCCCCTTGAATGCATGCTCCAGAGTGGGAAAAAGTTTGACCCCCAAACCCAAGAAAGAAAAAGACAATAATTTTTCTGTAACATAGCCTGGGTTGAATACAAGCTCTGGGACCAGGAATCTTGGCTCAAAATTGGAAACCTAAATTTTATTATGATCTATCAACTAGATTTGTTTTACCACCAGCAGGGAATGTCAGCAGAAATTCCCTATGTACAGCTCTCCATGGGCCTAAGAAACAACCCTGACTTTGGCAGGCTTGTGAAATTAAACCATCAATGATAGCAGCCATAGTCAGGCATTCCCCATTAGTTGATTGGGGAGACCCCCCCTTATTGGGTTTACCCATGGCTCAAGCCTTGGAGGAACCAAGGGTGGAGCTTCGCTCAAGCCTCACTGCCCTTTCTATTTATTATATCCAAGTGTCCCAGCCCTGGAGCCCTCTTTTCCCCAGCCAGGGCCACCCTCTGGACACCACCCTCTTAAGTTATGTCCCGTTCAAGAGGTTAGCAGCCCCAGTGAACCCACTAGAGTCTAGACTCCATTCACTATGCAAGACATGAGCCACATTAAATTGGAACGAGGGAAGTTTATAAAGGACCATGACAAATATATCAAAAGGTTTCATAAACTGGGCTTAAAGTTTGAACTCATGTGGAGAGATTTATCAGTCATATTAGGGCAAATCTTTCTAAGGGAGAATGTGACACCATTATGGAGGCAGCCAAACAATTTGCAAATTCAATGTATATACCAGATTCTGGTGGCTACCCTGTGGAAGCCACCACATTGACCCCAGTTTTGATTATAATACCCAGCTGGGTATATAAGCAAGGAACCACATTTCCTCTGTCTCACAGAAGGAATGAAAGCTACCAGAACAAAGCCTGTGAACGTTAATAAATTGGCCTTAAAAGATCAAGGCCCTCTTGAAAACCCCACTGCTTTTTTAGAGAGGCTAGAAGAGGTCCTAGTGAAACATACTAACCGGGACCTAGGGACACTAGAATGGCAATTGGTCCTAAAAAAACAGTTTCCTAATTCAGGTAGCCCCAGATATTTGGAGGAAACTTCAAAACCTAGCACTGGGTCCCAGGACACCTATGCCTGACAATCTCAAAATAGTTTTTTTGGTCTTTTACAACCAGGATCAGGAAGAAGAAGAAAAGGCGCAGGAAAAGGAGAGGCAAAAGGAAAAGTAGCAGTTTCAAATATTGGCTGCATAAAATATCTTTTATATTTATGCCCTCCAGGTTACCCTCAGAATATTTTCCCAGGTAATTTCCATCAGTGTGAAAAGCCAGGGCACTGGAAGGCCAAGCACTCCATCGTGATATGTGAGAAAAAGCCCTGCATGGCTTGCTCCTTATGCCATATGCTCCACCACTGGAAACGGGACTGCCCTGAAGGTGGAAGGGTTCCTTGGACAGAATCCCAACCCCTAATGTCCTTGAGCTGAAGGGGCTCTTTGCTCCATCTGGCTTCCAAATCACACATTGTCATCCACAAGACAAAGCCAAAGGCAACTCTGGAAGTGGCAAATAAAATAATAAACTTCCTTTTTTGGTTCAAGAGGTGCATACTCTATGCTAATCTTGTCTGAGCAACTGCACGCCAAATCCTGTTGGGTAATTGGGGCAAATGTCACCCCCTCCCTCGAAAAGAAAAGATTCACACTTGGAATTATCCTTTCCAAAATGGGTGTTCACTTAATATTTACCCAATCTCTGAATTAATCTCTCCCTCTAATAGCCCTGTATCTCCTGGGAAAGCTACCTAAATCTTGAACCAAGAACTTCAACCTGGACAGTCTACTCTACCTCAAAGGTTTAAAAATAGCCCACATTTATTTGAATAAGCCCAGGTAAAACTCCAACCAAGCAATCTCTTGAAGAAGGATAACTTCTACCGTGTATAGATAACTTCTTTACTCCCCCTTCATAGGACTTACATAGCAACATGCAGTATAAACCTAAACTTTCTAACAGAAGAAAAGTTGCTTTTGTCTAGTTCAAAGGTTTTAAAAGTAAAGAAGCATTTTTGGTAAAGAAGTTATAAAGAAAATATATTTTATATGTGAAAGGATCTTGTATCGTAAATTCTTGTCCTAAAGTAAAATGACTGGTTACTTAAAAAGAGGACTGTTTAGGACAAGTCAGAAAGTTAAAGCATATTGTAGACAGTTTGTATAAGTTGTGAAAATATTTGTGAAAGGAAATTTATTAAAAATATACACTTTTAAAGGGTATTGGGTCTACTAAATGCTTTAAGGCCATAAACTGCTACCATGACTGCTAATAACTGTACAACATGCCTGTTTTAAAGCCATTGATTTCTAGGTAAGGCCTGGTGACATACAAGGTTACCCATGCCCCATAGCTGTGCAGGAAAGAATCAGACCTTATCTGCACTTTTTTCTGGTGTCCTGGGCTCTGCAAATAGTATGCAATTAAAATCACTTACTTATCAGGTTTTTCACAAAAAGTAAAAGTTGCTAAGTGTTAACAGTGTAACATGTACTTAGGACTATTTGAAAACAGTTTTACATGCAGAATGTATTAGGGAAGTAGAATGTGTTTTTGGTAAAAGATCATAAGAATATGGATTTTTTTCATCTAGTTTACAGGGTTAAAGGATTAATTAGATAGAGCTGAAGGTTTGAGCAACTTGTGGAAAGTTTGTGAAAAATTAATATTGTAAAAAACCTGTATTTGAATTTACTTAGTTTATCTGTAAATTGAATATTGGAATGAAAGCTTAGCACCATTTGCTTAGAGCATTATTCTCCTCTTCAACAGAAAATTGTAAATGGTTATAAAATGTTTATGAGAATGTTACTTATAGTCAAACTGACTAAGATTGAATAGATTTGTCTGTAAGATTTTATTAAGAATTGGGTGATATATAAATAGTACACTAATGCAAAGGTAAAATTTGGCTTTCTTTAGACTGTACTTGTATAAATATGTTATTGGTGTGTGTTTCAAAATTATGAGAAACTCATAATTTTAATATGACTCAGTGTATGTTATCAGTAAAAAATTATAATTGTTAAGTAAAATTGTCGTATGTCACAGAAGTACTCCACATTCCTAGTCTACTGTGGCTTTAATAGCAGCTGTCCTAAGACTTTGCCATCCATAGACAATTGTTGTTGTTTTTTTTATCCTCTTTAGAAGGTGGTTTTACAATCAGCTATAGGAATCTGACAGGTGCTCTTGAATGGAAGTTTCTGATAACACTGATGATTGTGACATTAAAACGGAGGAATTACATGCAGGACTCTCATGGAGAGCTGAAATGTTCATGAATATCAAGTAGAACAGGAGTTAACTACATGTACTAAATTAATAAAAGACTAAAATAATCATTTTATGACTCTTTGCTTAATACATTGCTGGTCTTTTGTTTCTCAGGGTCAAGAATATTTCTAAACTATTTACAACTTTTAACAATTGAATACACCTGTAGACAAAATTCGGACCATATTGCTTTCTCTCTATCTGATTTCTCCAGAATGTGGAAACTATTTGTGAGTATTCTTAATTTATGGCAATATAACAATGTACATAAGTGCAATAAGAATCTTTTTCCTTTTGCAACAGGACACAATTCAAGAGACTGGCTTTTTTGCCAAGGCTTTGATTGAAATGGTATGTTTTTCATTAGGGAATCAAAATTAATTTGTAGAACCAATAAAAGCTCCTTGGGAAAACTGGCTTCATACCTTGTCTACACAGTCTCTGCACAGGGTTGCTGACCTGTGATAAGTAAAGAATGTCACTTTCTGACAGGCCCAGGAGCCCCAAGTTATCATGGGACTTCAAGAGGAGATGAATTTACTTAACTAATACAGGTATTTAATGGCATAAACCCATGGCTGGGCTTAAGACTTTAAAAAGTCTTAACTGAGATTCCTTATGGAACAAAGTTCTATTGAGGACAATTTTTTTTTAAAGGCCTATATGGCACATAATTATTCTTACTGTGATTTATGCAAATACTCAAGTAAAGTATAATAAGATTAAAGTTTATTTTGCAAACAAACCAGTCTTATTATGATTTTTTGTTTGTGTGTTTTGAAACTGAGTCTCACACTGTCACCCAGGCTGGAGTGCATTGGCATGATCCCAGCTCACTGCAACTTTTATCTCCTGGGATCAAGCAATTCTCAAGCCTCAGCCTCCCAAATAACTGGGATTACAAGTGCACACTACCAACTAACACAACTTATTCCTGTGAATCAACCAGTGAACTCTGGCTGCAGCTCAGAAGAAACAAGAATGATAAGTAATGTAAAAATCTAAATAAATATTTATAAAATGGTCACATGTTGGATTCAGCTACCAACTCTATGCACCTGACTCTTAGCAGGCATGACTATAGCCACCAGAAACCTGCGCATGTTGGAAGTCTCAGAATTTTTTGAAACTGTCCTCATCCCCTCATTTCCTTTTTTGATATTATTTGACATCTGATAACCTAAGTTGTCTCACCCTCAGTTCATCAAGCTCCAGATGATCCTCAGTGAGGGATACCATCCTCTCAATATTCAAGTGTCACCCTTTTACAGAGGACTCCTAGACTGTCCACCAGTGAGACACAACAGAGATGAAATCCTTTCCTGTCTTCCTTGGGCCTCTCTGGACACTACTTTCACGAACCCACAGAGCCACTTTGCCCTGACAGCTAGCAAGGGGGCAAGACCTATAGAACAAACACCACTGCCCCTCTGTTAGCAGGAAGCAGTTACAGAAGACTAATGTTTGTCCATTTTTCCAAAAGAATTGGGGTCTTGGACTCTTGAGGGGGGAAATGTTATAGTAGCTTGTTGGACATGAGCAGGGCAGGAGAGGAACTCCCTACCATCAGGAATGTTGAGCAACCATTAGGTTCTGGTCAGGCAGTCATTAACATGTCTTTCTAGAATAATAATTGGTCACTGTCAGTGTCAGAGAAAGGCAGTCTCCCAACAGATAGAAACAGATAGAGACTAGTGATCAGCAGTTTCCAGATAAGATCTCAGGAGTTAGGTGAGAGGGCTCAAGCATGTGCACTAACAGGCAAAAGGACAGTCTAACTGGAATATGAGCATTCGACTGGTAAGAGAAGAATGCCTCACGTGGGCATGCATACAACTTTAGTAACAACCCTACACATGAGGCTCCTCCCAAGCACATGTGCATGCAGAATGTCAATGTATAAAACCCCAAGTCAAAGGTCAAACCATGCACTGGAGCTCTCAAATTGCCCACCTGACCCTCTTCCAAGTGTACTTTAACTTCCTTTCATTCCAGTTCTAAAGCTTTTTAATACACTTTCACTCCTGCTGTAAAACTTGTCTCAGTCTCTCATGCTGCCATATGCTCCTCAGTCAAATTCTTTCTTCTGAGTAGGCAAGAATTGAAGTCACTCTTCTCTCTAAGTGATCTCCTTTTCATATTTATATTTTTGTTAACTGTCTTTGTGTTTCACTCATTTAACTGTAAAACATGTAAGGGTGATAATACTGCCGGACAATAAGTGCACATAAAATGATTTTCTCAAATGATTTTGTAAGTAAGCAATGTTGACTGTTTACTTATTACGTGGTCAAAGATTTATGATGTCATTTGTATCTTGTTTTCAGTAGGTTTTTCCATTACTTACTTCACAAAAAGAGTTTCCCAATTTATCCAGTTACTTAAGCAATTAAAATCTACATGTGTACTCCTTACTATAGGCCAACCACATATTCCATTTATTAAACACTGTGTTCTCTTTCCATTTTGATATATTTTTATTAGGTTCTATACAGGACATATCAAGTTATCTGTGGCTTTTAGTGAAGATAAAAATTATTTTTCATTAGTCTTTGAGGAAGCTGTCTAAACAATGTAACCTTAATTGTCTCATATTTTATGTATCTTGAATATCTTAGAAAGAAATAAAGATACATATATAATAGGAAATATGAACTAAAATAAATAAATATTATTGAAAGCGGATTATGATAGTAGATCTTGAATTAAATTGAAATTTAGTGGACTTTAATTAAAACGGATACTGAATTTTGCAAAAACATAAAATAAAGTTTATACGTTGACAACAGAAGAGGCTTTTCATGTGTGAGGGCAAGAGGTGTGGGAAATACCTAGACCTTCCACTTAATGTTTCTTTGAACCTAAAAGTGCTCTAAAGTAACTTTTAAAAAAATAATAGGCCGGGCGCGGTGGCTCAAGCCTGTAATCCCAGCACTTTGGGAGGCCGAGGCGGGTGGATCACAAGGTCAGGAGATCGAGACTATCCTGGCTAACATGGTGAAACCCCGTCTCTACTAAAAATACAAAAACCTAGCCGGGCGCAGTAGCGGGCGCCTGTAGTCCCAGCTACTTGGGAGGCTGAGGCGGGAGAATGGCGTGAACCTGGGGGGCGGAGCTTGCAGTGAGCCGAGATCGCGCCACTGCACTCCAGCCTGGGAGACACAGTGAGACTCCGTCTCAAAAAAAAAAAAAAAAAATAATAATAATAATAATAATAATTGGCTTAGACTCTTCAAAACTTTCAAGTAATGTCATATAAGATAACTAAGATGCCTCCTCCATCCTCAGAGAGATGTTTTTACCTTTAGTGGGATAGTGGAGGAAAAGAATGGCTCCTACCCAAGCCTTCAAAATACTGTGTTTCAAAACCGCACATTACAGCACAGTGTGATTGGTACCAGGGAAGTGGTTTCTAAGTGTAGGCTGGGCCCAGTATCAGTGGAGACATTAGTTGGAGAATCATATATTTTTAAAAAGCTTTGGGAATTCTTAGTATGCTTATGCTTCTCAATCGTGCACTGAGGTTCAACGTCAATCCTACTGCCTTAGGACTCCAGGACGGTGGGGGTTTCAATGGCTACCAGTTCAGAAGCTATGAGCCCCAAGCATCAACTACTGACTATTACCTAAGCTGTTTTTAAAAATCTTTATTGAGTTATAATTGAAGCTGCTTTATTTTAAGCAACTCACCAAAGTCTTTTTTCTTCTGTGTCTTTCAAGAGCATTTTAGTCTTATTTTATCTTGGTGTATTTCCATCATCTAGGGCACAAAGAAAAAGAATGTCCACCCAGCAGAAGTTAGAATACAGGAGTCCCATCTAATTTATGGTTTTAGTTACTCATGCTATGTAAATATTACATGGAAATTTCCAGAAATAAAAAATCATAAGTTTCTCTTTCTACTTTTTAAAAAATTTTCTTAATCTAAATGCTCATCAACAGTACAATGCATAAGTTAAAAAAATAAAAATAATCTTAGAAAGAAAAATTTTTTAAAAAAAACATTGATAAATGAAATCCCAAACCTCCCCAAAATCTCAGTAGTCATATGAAACTCGGAGAAGAAACTGCCTTTGCAAAAATATCAGTGAGAAAATTATGGCAGTGGTGGAGATTTCATTTAGCCTATACCTCTCTTGCCTTCAGTCTTCAAGCTGCCTTAATTATTCCTGGGCCAAGCTAGCTTTGGGAAAAATTTAAGTTCTAGTTTAAATCAGGGTTCCCCAACCCCTGGGCCACAGACTGGAACTTGTCGAGCTAGCAAAGCTTCATCTGTGTTTACAGCTATTCCCCATCTCTGGCATTACTGCTTGAGCTCCGCCTCCTGTTAGATCAGCAGTGGCATTAGATTCTCATGGGAATATGAACACTATTGTGAACGGCACATGCAAGGGACCTAGGTTGCATGTTCCTTATGAGAATCTAATGACTGAAGGTTTGTCACTGTCTCCCATCACTGCCATATGGGACCATCTGGTTGCAGGAATACAAGTTCAGGGCTCTCACCGATTTTACATTGTGGTGAGTTGCATAATTATTTCATTATACCTTACAATAATAGAAATAAAGTGTACAATAAATGTAACATGCTTGAAACATTTCAAAACCATCCCCCATCTTGTCCATAGAAAAATTGTCTTCCATGAAACCCGTTCCTGGTGCCAAAAAGGCTAGGGATCACATCACTGGTTTAAGTGATAATAGCCCTTCCCCAAAACTTAACCTCCTTCATAAAGCTAATAAGAGACAACCAGGCTAGGAAGGGAAGGGAGCCTGAATTCTGACAAAAGGTAGAGACAAATGATTGCCAGTCTTTGTTCTGGAGGTCAAAAGATATGCAACTTCCCCATTTACTCCTGCAAATAACATCATTATTGTACAACCCAAGATTGGCCTTTTGAAATATCTTTTCAGGTTTTTTGCATGTCTGACACCCATGACTCTACCTGGACCCACCAACTCCTCCTCTGGCCCCACTCTGAAGCCACTCAGTGAAAAAGCATAGCTTCAATTTCCTATGATTTCATCCCCAACCCAACTAATCAACACCAAGTAGTCACAGCCTTGCTACCCCCACTGCTTCCTGCAAACTACCTTTGAAAAAGCCCTAACCTATGAGCCTTCAGTATTAATTTGAGTAATAATTCTGTCTCCTGCATGTGTCACCAGCCTCACATCAAACTTTCTCTACTGCAATGCTGTGATCTTTGTGCAGTGGGCAGGAAAAACCTGTTGAGTAGTTGCAATATGCTTAACTCCTTTGCTGTTTTCAGCATGTCCCTAATAAAAGGAGGTATTCTCCAACTCCTATATTTAAACTTGCACTCTTCTCTCAAACTGCTTGTACCTATCATTTCTTGATTATCACATAGTTAAAACATTACCTGAAAATATTATTTGGAATATTTCCAATAAGTTTCCAGTCACAGTGACTTTAAGATCTATTGACTATCAAGCTATAAACGAGTGAAATTTACCTAGATGAATCTATGGTCTCTCATAGTCATAAGTCTAATTCATAACAGTTATTATTGTTAGAAAAAGAATGAAAAAATAGTGTTTCTCAGAGTATGGACTAGTTTTCCAAGAGCTTAAAAGTGCCTTTCATATGCTAGAAATCAAATTGTACAAAGTAGTGTATACCATTATTTTTGTTATCTGTAACTGATATTTTCTGTAAAACTGTAAATTTTCTCAGTTTTTGAAGTTCAACTGAAAGCCTAGTGGCTGGAGAGGGTAGGCAAGAGAGTAGGAGTAGACAGAGAAGAACTTTAATCTTGCCAACAATCTATCATAATCTTTTATAATGTTATACAATATCTTGAATTATATTTTTCCTTCACCGCTGTCCCTATACCACCAGTGTCTAGGTAGAGCAAAAATTTTAAATTTATTCATAATAAATAAGACAGGGATGTCTCAAATTTGTATGTGTGTGGATGTACATTTTCTTTAGTTCTCTGAGTCCTTAACAAACTACATTGCTCAATTTTATGCCTGGTACAATTTAAGGCCATAGTCTTTCCTTGTTTTCAGAGATCTTAGTCATTTGCCCAAGTTAATTAAACATTTTGCAATTCTTGACGTCTCTTCGATCTTTTAGAAGTCTAAAAATGACACATATTCAATCCCCAAATTTAACCTGGAACAAATCCCTCCCAGGTTTTGCTTTTCTTTCTCTCTCTCCCCCTTTTTTTTTTCCTCCATAAGATTCACATCCTCCAGGTTCAATGCCAGGATAAAAGGGGTGTAAGAAAAAAAGAGGAAATCGATTTTTAATTCTTTTTTCTCTTCTGCTTCAAAAGATCTACTTCTCCTTTCTATCCAGGGATAACATTACTACTCTTTAGTTAAATAACCAACTAGGTTATAGTCATTTATTTCTGGTGGCATGAAGCCCCATGACTCATTCCAAATAATAGGGTGAAGGGGAATAAAATTCATGGTGAAGGTGAGTGAAAAACACAATGTTGAAGTTTATAAAAACATAATATTTGATATGATTCGACACTGTGTCCCCACTCAAATCTTATCTTGAATTGTAATCTGAATTTTTTCGGAAACCTCATGGGTTTTGATAAGATCATGAGGATAGTTCCCCCATGCTGTTTGCATAATAGTGAGTGAGGTCTCATGACTCAAAACCATACAACTACATGAAAACTGAACAACCTGCCCTGAATAACTACTATGTAAATAATGAAATTAAGGCAGAAATAAATAAGTTATTTGAAACCAATGAGAACAAAGATACAATGTACCAGAATCTCTGGGATACAGCTAACACAGTGTTTAGAGGGAAATTTATAGTACTAAATACCCAGAGGAGAAAGCAGGAAAGATCTAAAATCAACACCCTAACATCACAATTAAAATAACTAGAGAAGCAAGAGCAAACAAATTCAAAAGCTAGAAGACACGAAATAACTAAGATTAGAGCAGAACTGAAGGCTATAGAGACACAAAAAACCCTTCAAAAAAATCCATGAATCCAGAAGCTGGTTTTTTGAAAAGATTAACAAAATAGATAGAACACTAGCCAGACTAATAAACAAGGATAGAGAGAAGAATCAAATAGACACAACAAAAATGATAAAGGGGATATCACCATTGATCCCACAGAAATACAAACTACTATCAGGGAATACTATAAACACCTCTATGCAAACAAACTAGAAAATCTAAAAGAAATGGATACATTCCTGGACACATACACCCTCCCAAGAGTTGATGATTTTAAGGGGCTTTTCCTTCCTTCACTCAGAACTTTCCTCTCCTGTTACCATGTGAAGAAGGATGTGTTTGCTTACCCTTCTGCCATGATTCTTAGTTTCCTGAGGCCCACCCAGCCACACAGAACTGTGAGTTAACTAGTCGTCTTTCCTTTATAAATTACCCAGTCTCAGGTGGTTCTTCATAGCAGCGTGAGAATAGACTAATACAGTAAATTGGTACCACAGAGAGTGGGGTGCTGCTATAAAGATACCTGAAAATGTGGAAGCAACTTAGGAACTAGGTAGCAGGCAGAGGTTGGAATAGTTTGGAGAGCTCATAAGACAGGAAGATATGGGAAAGTTATGAACTTCCTGGAGGCTTGTTGGATGGCTTTGAACAAAATGCTGTTAGTGATATGGAGACAGTTAAGTCCAGGCTGAGGTGGTCTCAGATGGAGTTGAGAAATTTATTGGGAACTATAATAAAGGTGATTTATACTAAGCTTTAGCAAAGAGACTGGCAGCATTGTCCCCCTCTCCTGGAGATCTGTGGAACTTTGAACTTGAGAGAGATAATTTAGGGAAACTAGTGGAAGAAATTTCTAAGTAGCAAAGTGTTCAAGAGAAAGCAGAGAATAAAAGTTTGAAAAATGTGAAGCCTGATAATGCAATAGAAAAGAAAAACACATTTTCTGGGGAGACATTAAAGCCTGCTACAGAAATTTGTATAACGAGGAGCTTAATGTTAGTCAACAAGAAAATTGGAAAAATGTCACCAGGATATGTCAGAGACCTTCATGATAGTCCCATGCATCAAACTCCCAGAGGCCTAGGAGAAAAAAATGGTTTCATGGGCCAGACCCAGGGACCCCCTGTTCTGTGAAACTGAGGAACTTTGTGCCCTGCATCCCATGTGCTTCAACCATGGTTAACAAGGGCCAAAGTACAGTATGGGCCGTGAATGCAGAGTGGGCAAGCCCCAAGCCTTGGCAGCTTCCATGTGGTGTTGAGCCTGCAGGTGCACAGAAGTCAAGAATTGAAGTTTGGTGACCTCTGCCTATATTTCACATGATGTATGGAAACACTTGGTGTCCAGCCAGATGTTTGCTGCAGAGGTAGACCCCTGATGGAGAACTTCTCCTAGGGCAGTATGGAAGGAAAATGTGGTATTAGAGCCCCCACACTGAGTCCCCATTGGGACATTGGCTACTGCAGCTGTGAAAAGGGGGCCACCATACTCCAGACCCCAGAATGATAGATCCACCAACAGCTTGCACCATGCACCTGGAAAAGCTAGAGAAACTCAATACCAGCCTTTGAAAGCAGCCAGGAAGAGGGTTGTACCCTGCATAGCTGCAAGGGTGGAGCTGACCAAGGCTATCAGAGCCCGTCTTTTGTATCAGCATTACCTGAATGTGAGATACGAAATTGAAGGAGATCATTTTGGAATTTTAACACTTAATGACTTCCCTATTGGATTTTGGATTTGCATAGGACCTGTGTTCTTTCTGTTTTGGTCAATTTCTCCCATTTTCAATGGCTGTATTTACTCAATGCTAGTACCCCCTTTATATCTAGGAAGCAACTAACTTGCTTTTGACTTTAGAGGCTCATAGGTGGAGGGGACTTGCCTTGTCTGAGATATGACCTTGGACGTGGACATTTGGGTTAATGCTGGAATAAGTAATTACTTTGCGGGGACTGTTGGAAGGACATGAATGAGTTCTGAAATGTGAAAACATGACATTTGAGAGGAGTCAGGGACAGAATGATATGGTGTTGCTCTGTGTTCCCACCCAAATCTCATCTTGAATTGTAATCTGAATTGTAATCCCCATGTGTTAGGGGAGGGACCTAGTGGGAGGTGATTAGATCATGGGCATGGTTTCCACATGTTGTCCTCATGATAGTGAGTGAGTTCTCACAAGATCTGAGGGTTTCATAAAGTGCTTTTTCCTCCTTCAATCTCAGCACTTCTCTCTCCTGCTGCCATGTGAAAAAGGAGGTGTTGGCCGGGCGTGGTGGTTCACGCCCCTAATCCCAGCAATCTGCCAGGCCAAGGCAGGTGGATCATGAGGTCAGGAGATGGAGACCACCCTGGCTAACATGGTGAAACCCTGTCTCTACTAAAAATACAACAAATTAGTCGGGCGTGGTGGCAGGCGCCTGTAGTCCCAGCTACTTGGGAGGCTGAGGTAGGAGAATGGCATGAGCCCCGGAGGCAGAGTTTGTAGTGAGCCGAGATCACGCCATTGCACTCTACCTGAGCCACAGAGTGAGACTCCGTCCCCCTCCCCCCACCAAAAAAAAAAAAAAAAAAGAAAGAAAAAGTAAAGAAAAAGGAGGTGTTTGCTTTCCCTTGTACCATGATTGTAAGTTTCCTGAGGCATCCCCAGCCATGTGGAACTGTGAGTCAATTAAATGTCTTTCCTTTATAAATTATCCAGTCTTGGACAGTTTTTATAGCATCATGAGAACAGACTAATACAATATTCATCAAGAATATATTATATTTACTATGAAACTATATCATTATAATTGAGCAGATTATTCAAATTCTCATTCAAATTACCTGGAATTCTTTATTACTATTTCTTATTTTAAAATTATATTTTAGTAGCAATTTCCATCTTGCTAGTTTTCAGTTTTTTCATTCAAGAATAATTATTAAGAATTTTAATTCTTCAAATATGCCCATTCGTCATTATTATAATTAATGACTAGATCATTTTTTTAAACTTTGTTAAAACTAAAATTTTTTTTCAAGGATTTTTTTTTCTCATTCCCTGCTTTTTTCATACTACTAAGGCCTTGTATGGATTAACACCAACTTTAATCTTTGCTGCAGCTCAGTAATCTCACCTCTGTTAAGTCCACATAAATCCTGTCTGCCATTAACATGCCAACAAACAGCTGCTTGTTTATCCCAAGATTCCTGGCTTTTTATATTTGATTTTAATTATCATTTTCTCAAATTTAATGAGTTCTATTCAGGTGCTCTTTTTAAGACACAATCAAGCTTTTCCATTAATTAACCCTGAACAGCAAATTTAAAATATTTCTTAATTATAATTGTGAACACTTTGATATAATATACAGAATCCAAAACCCTTCAACATACTGTAAATTGGGAAAATAAAAATGCTGATAATGACATAGGAATAATAGATGGTGGTCACAGGAGGATAGAAAATTCCAGGCATCAGCTTCACATAACTAGTGAAAAGGAAACTGTTGACATAGCTGCATAAACTAAAGGCTGATAAGACCCTGAAAAACATAATGTGAGTCAAGCTGGCTAAGACTGGGCCCAAAATGGTACCGGATTTGACCTAGGTTTCATGTAGGACCTCAATACTCATTAATATATGAAATCACACACCAACAGTGCCGTGGCAGTTCTGGGAATATGCATGTTTGGTGTAAAAATGGGAAACACCACAGTTCTGAGAAATCTTCACCTTTTTCCAGGAATCTTCATAAATATTCCACCACTTGGTTAAAGAAACCCACAAAACAGAAAATCAAAACCTTGCTGGGCATGACTCTCTCTTGAGTACAGCTGTACTCCCTTTCTTGAGTGTTTAATTTTACTTTGCACTTTGCAGTAAATCTCTGTACTTTCACTATTTCCTAACTAGACCTTAAATTTCTTCCTGTGACACCAACAGCGGGTGAGATCCCACTGGAGTTTGGGGATCTCCCCTAGCCCACCAGTATCCATAAGACAAATTCTTCCTGGACCAGGATGATTTATATACTCATTGTATTATGGTTTTCCAGAGAAAGAAAATCAGCAGGATGTATGTGTGTGTGTGTGTGTGTGTGTGTATACACACACAGGTCCAAAATATGCAGGATAGGCCAACAGGCTGAAAATCTAGGGAAGAGCTGTAGTACAAGTGTAAAGGCAGTCTGCTGGCAGAGTTTCCTCTTGCACAGAGGAGGTGCCTCTTTGTTCTAATCAAGCCTTCAACTGACTGCAGTAGGCCCAACCACATTATGGAGGGTCATCTGCCTTAGTCAAAGTCTGCCTGTCTAAATGGAAATGCCAACCAAAAAAAACACCTTTAGAGTAACTTTCAGAATAGTGTTTGGCTAACTATCTAGGCACCATGGCCCAGCCAAGTTGACAGGTATAATTAACCATCACACTCATGCTCTCTTGAAACCCTTTATATTTTAAATATGAAGTATATAGACTTTGTAAATGTTACAGTCATATGTACCCATGCATCTTTTCTTATTCAAATAGTGGGAAATATAAGACACAACCAATTACTTCATTTTTACTACTTTAAAATGGGAAAGGCCCTTTGTCCATAGACCCACTTTGCAGAGAGTATGAAGTAGTTTTGCCAACATCATTTATATGTGCTAGATTGGAAGCTATACTGGGTTTGCAGGTAGTAGGCAATGTCACAGAGAGAAATTACAGAGAATTCCCTTTCCTTTCTCTTTTAATGAATGTGCCCCAGATATAAACATCTACTGTTTGAAAGTTACTGCAGTAGAAAATGTACACTATTAGAATCTACATTGTGATGGCATTTTATAGACTGTTGCTACTTAATATATTTTTAGTGACTACTGAAATATTTCAGCATAGGTGAAATTGCAATGACCAGTGTGATTTGAGAAATCACAAAGATAATTGATAGGAATGGTCTGGGATAAAACTATGATGTAGAAGTTTTTTAAAAAATCATTCTTAATACTGCTCTTTCAAGATGTATTTCTTATATGTCAACATTTATGCCAACCTCCCAGATGATTTTTTTCAATCATTAAGTTTTATTTTTTTACAGTGGATTTCAGTTTTTATCAAACTTACTTCACTCAGCACTGTAAGTTCTGTGTTCCAGAAAACCATTCAGTCCCAGACAATCCAATTATTTCATAATGCTAGAACCAGTAACTGATTAGTGACTCTCAATGTTGGCAGGGGATTGGGGGCAGAGTTTATGAAAAAAAAGTGGAGAGAAAATGCATCCGTAGTACCCAAACTTTAGGTTTTATATCCTTTCAAATAAGAAACAATTTGGCACAGCCCTACTTTAGCATTTTACTATGTAAGAATACAAAAACAAATACCCACACGGCTATCATCACTATCAGTTAATAGAAGAAATCTGCATTTAAGATTTAAATATAGCAAAATATGATGTTGGATTAAGCGAAAACCACTAAAATTATGAACCCTGTATTTTCTTTTTTACCGCGGGTGGCTAAAAAATTCCCCCAGTGGCATATTGGCCTGTATTGGTAAATTCTGCTTTATGTGATTAATATTCTCTATCTCTCTTTTCCATAAGACGAGCCAGCCTCTTCTCCTCAGGAATATGTCGCACATTTATTTATTTATTTATTTTTGACAATCTAAGTAAATTTTTTACTATAATTTTAGAGAATAAAAAGCATCTAGGTGAATAATATTTGGGGTAGGGGAGGGTATGCAGCTGTAATACATTAGGGCATCTTAATACTGTAGGATACATATGACAATACGAGAGACTTTACTCCTTCTAAAAAACTGCTCATCTGTACGTGTGTGCGTGTGTGTGTGTGTGTATATATATACATATATATGTATATGCCATTGTTTATAATTTCAGGTGCTTCTCATATTCTCTGGAGCCCAGGGACCCTGGGATCAGAACTCCTGTTCAAACATAGCTGACAAATGTTTAATTATCTTCTAGTCAAATACATTCAAATGGCTTCCTTGAGTCTCACAACAGCAGTTATCAAAAAATGTGTGTGCTTCTCTAAGGTCTCCACTGACACATATCCCTAAGATCTGCCACATCAAATATACCAGCGAGGTTAAGCTCATAATACTACAGGATAAGACACAGTGAATGAGGCTTAGATAAATTTCGTCACAGAGCGGTATTACAGTGGAGAGACTTTAAAACATTTAAAATTCAAATAAATATTAGTCTTAGGCATGCAGCAGCTTTATACATGGGTTGTTAACACAGCTTTGCTTTCTGTGAAAAAGATTCTGGTAGGTATTTGCTGTTTAAATCTTTTCAGGTAATTAGTCCCTATGGTGCCTTCCATTTCAGGCTCCAGCTGTTCATGCTAATGAAATGTAACCTGGTGTCAGGAATCCCCATCCTCCAGCATTAAGTGTTTAACCAGTAATGGGGTACTTGAGAAGTTGCATACATAAAGGGAGGTGATGAACAACTTAAACTTAATTATCACTGCTTTTATCTTTCAAAAAAAAGAAAAGAAAAAAATCAAGTGAGAGCTATAGTATTAGTAGTGAGTCCCTCTCCGATGAAACATATTTCAAAAATAGAAGTAGGAGAGAAAAAACGTTAACATGTTAGCCATAATTAGAGCAAAGTTATTTATTTAGATATGGAACCTGATTTGGGAATGTATTATACTCACAAAAATGATCAAATGTTTACAAAACATCACCTCTTCACTCCCATTTTTACATGAAAATTTCTAGTCAGCCAATGGAGAGAGCCATAGAAGGCAAGATGTGAGTTCCACATTTAGTATACAGTGCCATCACAACAATGTTGTGCCTGACTTGGTCTTGGAGTGAGTGTTTCATAGCTTTAGGAATTGATCATCTGTGTGCAAGTCTTGAATTTAGTATTTAATTTATAATATAAAGATGATACACTGTCACAAAGACACATTTGATTAATTCCAAATAGATAAGCTGCAGAGCACATTCTCATCAAATTGTAATAAAACTAGAGGTAAAGTTCAATTTAAGAATCTATGAAAAAAATTGAACACCATTCCAATGTACTAAAATAATTACCATATGAGTAAATCAAATCAAAATACAAAATAAAAGTTTGAAATAAAAGTGCCTCAAATGTGTAGGAAAATATACACAAATGTGTAGGAAAATGTGCCCCCAATATACGAAAAGTTGCATTTTTATTACTAAAGATAAGTTTTGTTATTAAACAATAGCATTTACATAAATTAAGTAAATTTTAAATGTAAGAAACAAGAAGAAAAATAAGGTTTCAGAAACTGACAAATATAAAAGAAAATTAACAAATTATAAAATATAGAAAAACTGACAAAAATACAGAGATAGAGTCCCTCAAAGGTGGTTATAAAAAGGTACAAAGAATACATTGAAAAACACATTATTTCTTAAAAAGCATTACCTATGAAAGAAAAGACAGAAAGGAAGCAAAATATACATCAGGATAGAGAATGAGATAAAACTACATATAGATAAAACATAAAATGTTTACAAAGGAATAAGATGGGCATATTTGGTCAATTAATTTAAAAATATAAATGAGTTATTAAAAAGTTGATCTATAAGGTATAAGATAAATATAATTATAAAATCAAAGATGAATAAACATGTATAGCCCAATGTGCTTTTAATTGAATAAGGATATTTTTGTGTTTGGAAAGTCTACATTTCTATACGGGTTTGTGTATGTGTATACAGATACAGATCTAGATACATGTTTTCATAGACAAGAAAACAACCTAAATAATTTCAAACACCAGACAATGTGGTAGGCTTTGATAAGGAGAAGTGACTTTCACATTTTATTTTATATTTTAGGTTAAAACGTATCTTAATTTTGTTATTTTTCATTCATTAAAATCATATTAACAAAATATACATCTGAAAAGCTGTAGCTAAAATACCTACCTTTTATACTTCTGGAGGTCTTCTACTTATGGTTATTATTATTATATAGGTAATATAATCACTAGCAAAAACTTTTAAAACAAACTAAAAATCTTTGCAATTGCCAGGGCCATGGGAAAATTTTCTCTTCACCTTCTGAAGGTTTCCTGAAAAATGACTGACAAGAGGAAGATTAGTCGGAGAAAAGAAATTCAAATTTATGTAATGTCTACATGGGAGCCTTAAGAGTGAAAACCCAAAGATACAGGAGAAACTGTCCATCTTATCCTTAGGTTCAACAAATGATCAGCAGCCAGGTAGAAATATGATTGGGAAAAAAAAGGTATGATCTAATGTTAATAGATGGAAAACCCAGCAAGGCCTGTCTCTCTGGGTTTTTCATGGTCTCTCTAAGTATGCATTCCTTCCTTTTGGGTGTGGGGTAGGGGGCTTTTTTGACCTACAGTCAAACAAGGTAAGTTAGATAATTTATCTATGACCAGTTTTTACACAGAAAGGTGAGGACGATTAAAGTTTTTCAGGTTTTATGGCTAGCTTTAGGGAGAAGGGGTTCTGGTTTCCAGGACCCGCTTTAGGAAAGAAGAGATTCTAACAGGAGGGTGGAAGAAGGTGAAAGAAAATCTTTTGCCTCAGATGCCTTCATTTTGGAGTATTCTTTTCCGAGTCTCAACAAAATTACACAATATAAAGTAGGGGAAAAGTGTACAGTAAAATTTGGGGCATCATACTATTTCTTAAGTAACCTGAAAAAATTCCAGTTCTGAAGAATCAACAGACATTAACTCAGCAATAGGTCTGACCAACATCATGATGATGTTTGCTATTTATTAAAATCTGAAGTTCATTAAGGTAAATTTCATGTAATAGTCCTAATTAAAACTCTTTCAAATGTAAGAAAACCACCTACTGGACTTGAGGCCAAGAGCCAGACATAAAAGATCATATCTTACAGAAAAAAAATAGAAAAATATTCAGATACTGGTTGCTGTATAATGATCTTACAACAGTTTTTGTGTTTTAATAAAATAAAGAGGAAAAATTCTGTCTTTGTGAACTTCAGTATCACCATCTCAGTTACTTATCCTCTTTTGATTTTACACTAATCTAAGGGATCTCAATCCTTATTACATATTAGAACTAAGTGAGGATAGTGTGAAAAAATAATTTGTAAAGTCATACAAGGATTTACTATTTTAGAAAAATTGAGAATCTCTTGTTTACAATACACAATTCTAGAAATTCTTTGTTGTCATTTTGTTATCAATTTTGGGTGATTTTGAATAGCCAATAATCTTTCCTTAGCTAATATACTATCTTTGACAGACAAATCATTCCAGGATGACAAACTTCAGCTTTGTACTTTCAGAAACTTTATACTCCTTCCCAACCAATTTAGCTTCTCTCTGTAGCTATGCAGATGCACAGCTATAGAGACAGAGAAACAGAAACAGAGACAGAAAGAGTGATCATTTCTTTCCAGATAGATGGATAGACAGAGTTTGATTTATAGATATCCAGATAAACAGATCATAGACTATTAGTAATCTACATATTGGATTAACAAAGATTAAGAAAAAAAAAAAAAAAAAAAAACCTTACATTGAGAGAACTAAGACAGAGACTCTAAATCCTGAGTCAGTACTTTTTAGTATATTATGTTTTCCCAGGTAAAGGCAAACAAATATCTTTTCTTTTCATCTGTTATATTGTTCTGTTGGAATGCGTGCCAAAAAAACACAAACAAAAACAGGTTTACACAAAACTATCACTGAGAATTAACTTCTGGAAAGACAAAGCAGGTGTTGTGTTTGAGCTAGACTCTAACATAAAGTGAGATCTTAAACTGTTGCAAATTTTGAATATATTTATTGTTTTTACTAGTTTGTCTATTCTACAGACAACAGAGGAGTATTTCAAGAAATAGTGAAAAGAATAATTAGTACTTTCTCTCTAAGGGTCAGTCCCAAAGATACGAGATCTCCAGCTTCAGTATTTAGAAAACACAGTTATGTTTGAAAATTATTTGGAAGAGTCAAACCTAAGTTTCTATAAACTCAGTTTCTTGTTTTCTACCTACTTCAGTAGATTTTTTTTAATCCATAAAGATTCCAGAACAGCATCTCACTATTAGTTTCTTCTTAAATCATATTTATAACAAGCATACAAATATCTAAATCATATGTAATTTTGTTAATGACAGGATAATTTTGTGAATCCTCTACAAACAAATGCTGCAAATTATTTTGACTGTTTGTTTACAAAGCAAATCTTTGCCATTCAATGTATAAATTTAATATTTGCTGAAGTAGTTTCATAGAGAAGAAAGAAGTGGTCTATTGATAGTGGTCCCAAGGAAATAGTTACAGGAAGAAAGCCGGGACTGTTAAAAATTTATACTACCCAAGGAAATTTAGTGCTGTAGGAAGTCTGTTATTCTCTAGTAATAAGGTTTGTAAAATAAATAGTGGAATATTTCCATGAGGAAAATTAATCGTCATCCATATACACTTACAATTAGTTCTTCTTGGAAATTTAGTAAAAAGACAGTGAGCACTTGGATGATAGATTCTTCATTAAAACAGCACCTTTGGGACAAGGAGTTAACATGCAATAATATAGGAAGAACTCAACCAACTCAGCAGCAAAAAAAAAAAAAAAAAAAAAAAAAAAAATTCAAATTAAAAGATAGGCAAAGACCTAAATAGGCATCTGTCAATCTGTCAAAGGAAGAAATATGAATGGCCAACAGGTACATATGTAAAAATAGTCAACATCACTAATCATTAGGGAGATTCAAATCAAAACTACAGTGAGGGGTCACCTTACCTCAGTTAGAATGACAATTATCAAAAAGACAAAAGATTACAGATGCTGGTGAGGATGTGTAGAAAGGGGAACTCTTACACATTGTTGGAAATGTAGATTAGTTCAGCCACTATGGAAAACAATATGTGGATTCCTCCAAACAACTAAAAATAGAACTACCATATGATCCAGGCAGTTCTGCTACTGGGTACATACCCCACAAAAATGAAATTAGTATGTCAAATAGATATATGCACTACCATGTTTATTGCAGTGCTATAGCTAAGATATGGAATCAACTCAAGTGTTCACCAACAGATGAATGGAGAAAGAAAATCTGTATATATTGAATACTATTCAGCCATAAAAAAAATGAATTTTTGTCATTTGCACCAATGTAGTTGAACCTGGAAGACATTAACCAAAGTGAACTAGGCACAGAAAGACAAATGCTGCGTGATATCACTCACATGCAGAATCTAAAACACTCGATCTTATAGAAGGAGAGAGTAGAATAGTGATTACTAGAGTCTGGGGAATTGAGTGGGGAGGGGGATGAGGGAGAGGTTGGCTAATGGTTATAGGGTCACAGTTAGATAGAAGGAATAAGATCTGATGTACTATTGTGAATAAAGGTAATTAAAATTAACAATATTGGTAGTATATTTCAAAATAACTGGAAGAGATGATTTTGAATGTTCTCACCACAGACGATGAATCTTTGAGATAATAAAAATGCTAAATATCCTGATTTGATTATTATACAATGCATATATGTATTAAAACATATCAGTTTACTATATAAATATGTACAATTATTTTGTGTCCATTTAATAAATAAATAAATAGATACAGCCCATTGGGTAGGTTTTGTGCCACTATACATTTTTATTTTTGAAATATGAATTATTGGCTATTCCAAAGCTGTTTCTGCAAATATTTTTAATAGTAGCTCTTCAATTCTTAGACGACCCATTGGCATAGTTCCTATTTCAGAGTTCACTTGACTTTCTGAAAACCCACACATTTGTTTGGTTCTTAAATTGTCAGTTTTCTTTCTTTTTTTTTTTTAAATTTATTTATTATTATTATACTGTAAGTTGTAGGGTACATGTGCATAACGTGCAGGTTTGTTACATATGTATACTTGTGCCTTGTTGGTGTGCTGCACCCATCAACTCGTCATTTACATCAGGTATAACTCCCAATGCAATCCCTCCCCCTTCTCCCCTCCCAATGATAGGCCCCGGTGTGTGATGTTCCCCTTCCTGAGTCCAAGTGATCTCATTGTTCAGTTCCCACCTATGAGTGAGAACATGCGGTGTTTGGTTTTCTGTTCTTGTGATAGTTTGCTAAGAATGATGGATTCCAGCTGCATCCATGTCCCTACAAAGGACACAAACTCATCCTTTTTTATGGCTGCATACTATTCCATGGTGTATATGTGCCACATTTTCTTAATCCAATCTGTCACTGATGGACATTTGGGTTGATTCCAAGTCTTTGCTATTGTGAATAGTGCTGCAATAAACATACGTGTGCATGTGTCTTTATAGCAGCATAATTTATAATCCTTTGGGTATATCCCCAGTAATGGGATGGCTGGGTCATATGGTACATCTAGTTCTAGATCCTTGAGGAATCGCCATACTGTTTTCCATAATGGTTGAACTAGTTTACAATCCCACCAACAGTGTAAAAGTGTTCCTATTTCTCCACATCCTCTCCAGCACCTGTTGTTTCCTGACTTATTAATGATCGCCATTCTAACTGGTGTGAGATGGTATCTCATTGTGGTTTTGATTTGCATTTCTCTGATGGCCAGTGATGATGAGCATTTTTTCATGTGTTTGTTGGCTGTATGAATGTCTTCTTTTGAGAAATGTCTATTCATATCCTTTGCCCACTTTTTGATGGGGTTGTTTGTTTTTTTCTTGTAAATTTGTTGGAGTTCTTTGTAGGTTCTGGATATTAGCCCTTTGTCAGATGAGTAGATTGCAAAAATTTTCTCCCATTCTGTAGGTTGCCTGTTCACTCTGATGGTAGTTTCTTTTGCTGTGCAGAAGCTCTTTAGTTTAATGAGATCCCATTTGTCAATTTTGGCTTTTGCTGCCGTTGCTTTTGGTGTTTTAGACATGAAGTCTTTGCCCATGCCTATGTCCTGAATGGTACTACCTAGGTTTTCCTCTAGGGTTTTTATGGTATTAGGTCTAACATTTAAGTCTCTAATCCATCTTGAATTAATTTTCGTATAAGGAGTAAGGAAAGGATCCAGTTTCAGCTTTCTACTTATGGCTAGCCAATTTTCCCAGCACCATTTATTAAATAGGGAATCCTTTCCCCATTTCTTGTTTCTCTCAGGTTTGTCAAAGATCAGATGGCTGTAGATGTGTGGTATTATTTCTGAGGACTCTGTTCTGTTCCATTGGTCTATATCTCTGTTTTGGTACCAGTACCATGCTGTTTTGGTTACTGTAGCCTTGTAGTATAGTTTGAAGTCAGGTAGCGTGATGCCTTCAGCTTTGTTCTTTTGACTTAGGATTGTCTTGGAGATGAGGGCTCCTTTTTGGTTCCATATGAACTTTAAAGCAGTTTTTTCCAATTCTGCAAAGAAACTCATTGGTAGCTTGCTGGGGATGGCATTGAATCTATAAATTACCTTGGGCAGTATGGCCATTTTCACGATATTGATTCTTCCTATCCATGAGCATGGTATGTTCTTCCATTTGTTTGTGTCCTCTTTTATTTCACTGAGCAGTGGTTTGTAGTTCTCCTTGAAGAGGTCCTTTACATCCCTTGTAAGTTGGATTCCTAGAGACTTTGACTCCCATACAATAATAATGGGAGACTTCAACACTCCACTGTCAACATTAGACAGATCAACGAGACAGAAAGTTAACAAGGATATCCAGGAATTGAACTCATCTCTGCAGCAAGCAGACCTAATAGACATCTATAGAACTCTCCACTCCAAATCAACAGAATATACATTCTTCTCAGCACCACATCGTACTTACTCCAAAATTGACCACGTAATTGGAAGTAAAGCACTCCTCAGCAAATGTACAAGAACAGAAATTATAACAAGCTGTCTCTCAGACCACAGTGCAATCAAACTAGAACTCAGGACTAAGAAACTCAATCAAAACCGCTCAACTACATGGAAACTGAACAACCTGCTCCTGAATAACTACTGGGTACATAACGAAATGAAGGCAGAAATAAAGATGTTCTTTGAAACCAATGAGAACAAAGATACAACATACCAGAATCTCTGGGACACATTTAAAGCAGTGTGTAGAGGGAAATTTATAGCACTAAATGCCCACAAGAGAAAGCAGGAAAGATCTAAAATTGACACTCTAACATTGCAATTAAAAGAACTAGAGAAGCAAGAGCAAACACATTCGAAAGCTAGCAGAAGGCAAGAAATAACTAAGATCAGAGCAGAACTGAAGGAGATAGAGACACAAAAAACCCTCCAAAAAATCAATGAATCTAGGAGTTGGTTTTTTGAAAAGATCAACAAAATTGACAGACCACTAGCAAGACTAATAAAGAAGAAAAGAGAGAAGAATCAAATTGACGCAATTAAAAATGATAAAGGGGATATCACCACCGACCCCACAGAAATACAAACTACCATCAGAGAATACTATAAACACCTCTACGCAAATAAACTGGAAAACCTAGAAGAAATGGATAATTTCCTGGACACTTACACTCTTCCAAGACTAAACCAGGAAGAAGTTGAATCCCTGAATAGACCAATAGCAGGCTCTGAAATTGAGGCAACAATTAATAGCCTACCAACCAAAAAAAGTCCAGGACCAGATGGATTCACAGCTGAATTCTACCAGAGGTACAAGGAGGAGCTGGTACCATTCCTTCTGAAACTATTCCAATCAATAGAAAAAGAGGGAATCCTCCCTAACTCATTTTATGAGGCCAACATCATCCTGATACCAAAGCCTGGCAGAGATACAACAAAAAAAGAGAATTTTAGACCAATATCCCTGATGAACATCGATGCAAAAGTCCTCAATAAAATACTGGCAAACCAGATTCAGCAACACATCAAAAAGCTTATCCACCATGATCAAGTGGGCTTCATCCCTGGGATGCAAGGCTGGTTCAACATTCGCAAATCAATAAACATAATCCAGCATATAAACAGAACCAAAGACAAGAACCACATGATTATTTCAATAGATGCAGAAAAGGCTTTTGACAAAATTCAACAGCCCTTCATGCAAAAAACGCTCAATAAATTCGGTATTGATGGAACATACCTCAAAATAATAAGAGCTATTTATGACAAACCCACAGCCAATATCATACTGAATGGGCAAAAACTGGAAAAATTCCCTTTGAAAACTGGCACAAGACAGGGATGCCCTCTCTCACCACTCCTATTCAACATAGTGTTGGAAGTTCTGGCTAGGGCAATCAGGCAAGAGAAAGAAATCAAGGGTATTCAGTTAGGAAAAGAAGAAGTCAAATTGTCCCTGTTTGCAGATGACATGATTGTATATTTAGAAAACCCCATTGTCTCGGCCCAAAATCTCCTTAAGCTGATAAGCAACTTCAGCAAAGTCTCAGGATACAAAATTAATGTGCAAAAATCACAAGCATTCTTACACACCAGTAACAGACAAACAGAGAGCCAAATCATGAATGAACTTCCATTCACAATTGCTTCAAAGAGAATCAAATACCTAGAAATTGTCAGTTTTCTAAGGTCCACTAAAAATGTTGGGTTTATGTTAAACACTGTTTAAGTCTACAAATTCCCATTTCAATTTTGTTTATTAAATAACTTATTAACTTAGTAAATTTATGAAAACAGAGGACAGGATTTTTTTTCCAACAGCTCTTGGGGCTGAATAGCACATACTTCTAGTTTGTGGTGTTTCTGTAGAGTCCCTCGTCATTGAAGTGGTCACTGCTCCAAAGCCAAACTATTAGATCACTGAGGGACTGCTTTCTCTAGACTTATCACTGGGCAGAAGTAAACAGATATCTTCCAAATATAACACTGTCAGCAGTGAGAGAGAAATAGAAACAATCAAAATAGAAGTACATGGGATTCAGGAAGAGATGCTCTTTCCTCCAGCCATCTACCTATATGACACAATACTGACAAAGTTTAACATCACACTGTCTACAAAAGAGAAATGCTTACAGTCTAGCTCTATTATTTCAGATCAGGGTAAACAAACTAGATTTCAAGCTTAGAGACAATATTATAAATTGATAGTGGTCATGTACATGATGCTATAGAATTACCAAACATCATGCCTCATCTCCCACCTCAATGACATAGCAGAAATGCATTCCTGATCACAAATTTTGATCCCCTAGCTATAGCCAAGTCTGATATTAGCTTGTTCCTGGGACTTTTGACTCTAGCTAAATTGAGTTGCCCTTCTGAAATGTGTATCTGAAAAAGTACTGATTGGTACAAAATATTATTTAAAAACAAATCTGCAAGGCAGAAATAAAGATTATATTACAGTTCATAAGTAAATCTTAAGTCTAATATTTTCTATATTATAATTATTTAGAGACTTTCTTTCTCGTTATAGGGAATTTCTTTATGAGTTATTTGGCATAGTGTCATGATTCACAATCAAACGGAACTGAGATTAATGCATTATTTTACAGACTTCTGGTTTCAGTTGAGTTATATAAAGAGTGGGAAATCTTTGCTCTTATCCACACACCAAGATGAAAACTGAGAAAATAAAAAATCACCGACTCTTATAAGATTCTCTAGAGAATTGAGGTCACAGGACAAACTACCTCCCTGTAATCTGGAAAGCTAGACAAAGACAATCACAACCATGATCAGTAGACCTGATGCAAAAGGAGCTGGAGCCAGTAACTTGCAGAAACACTTAGAGGTAATTTTGAGGAATTGCTATAGCCTGAGTGTGGACTAGCTTGACAGAGAAAAAATTCTAGGTGCTCAGTCTTACAAGGATTGCTGTTATAAGTCCTTTTCACACTGCTATGAAGATACTACCAGGGGCTGGGTAATTTATAAACAAAAAAGATTTAATTGACTCACAGTTTCACATGGCTGGAGAGGCCTCAGGAGGCTTATAATTATGGCTAAAGGCGAAGGGGAGGCAAAATATGTATACATGGTGGCAGGCGAGAGAGAGAGAGCAAAGGAGAAGTCCCATACTTCATTCCTTTTTTTTTTTTCTTTTTCTGAGATGGAGTCTCACTCTATCACCTAGGCTGGAGTACAGTGGTGTAATCTTGGCTCACTGCAACCTCCACCTCCTGGGTTCAAGTGATTCTCCTGCCTCAGCCTCCTGAGTCACTGGGATTACAGGAGTGCACTACCACACCTGGCTAATTCTTTCTTTGTTTCTTTGTTTGTTTGTTTGTTTGTTTGTTTGTTTCTTTCTTTCTTTCTTTCACGGAGTCTCACTCAGACAGCTGGCTACTTTGTATATTTTTAGTAGAGAAGGGGTTTCACCATGTTGGCCAGGCTGGTCTAGAACCTCTGACCTCAATTGCTCCACCCACCTCGGCCTCCTAAAGTGTTGGGATTACAGGTGTGAGTCACTGTACCCTGCTAGCCCCACAGTTTAAAACCATCAGATCTCCTGAACACTCACTCACTGTCACAAGAACAGCATGGGGAAACCACCTTCATGATCTAATTACCTCCCACCGGGTCCCTACCTCAACATGTGGGGATTACAATTCAAGATCAGATTTGCGTGGGGACACAGAGCCCAAATTTTTCAATCATCACATTTGCTTGGGTTCCAGCAACTCTACCAGCTCACCGTGAAAACTGGAAAAAACATCTCTTTATGTTTTAGTAAGGAGGAAAGGGAAAGTAACGGTTTTGAAATACACCCAGAGAAAAAGTAGCCATTTCGAAATAGGTTCAGAGCTGTCTCCATAGCAAAGATTTGCCCTCCAGGAGAAACTTTTTTATGAGAGTGTTGTCTGACTTGGGGGAAAAAATAATTAAACAACTCTAGACCCCTCTATAGATTCTGTGTCATGTAATAGGGGAAAAAATATTGAAATGCTTCTGAGTCACAGTCCAGTGACTCAGGCTCACTAAAATTGATGTTTGAAGTATTGAATTATATAGAACATTTCCCCTCCCCAACACCTTAACACCACACCTACAGTGCTCCAGAATGATATTGGTGAATTATTGCCAAAACAGGTAATTTAGGTAGTTCTTAGGGATAAACAAAGACAACCGGGGAGGGAAAAATGAGGAAACTGAACCTAAATCCATAGCAAATATTAAACACAGCACTAGCCAGATAAACAAAAAAACCTGACTTTAAAAGCCTAATTCCTGAATTTCTATTACCTGATGCATGATGTCCAGCTTTCATTAACTATAATATGATATAAGGCATGCTAAAAGACAAGAAAAAACATGATCCAAAGACACAATGCAAACATCAGAACAAGACTCAAATATAAAGTTTATTTTAGAATGATCGTATAGGCAATTTACAATAACTATGATTAACGTGTTATGTGCTAATGAAAAAGGTAGACAATATGCATGACCAAATAGGTGATGTAATGTGAGAGACTGAAATTGTAAGCAAGAATCAGAAAGAAGTGCTAGAAATAAAAAAAATTTAATCAAAATTAAGGATGATTTTGATGAGTATATTAGCAAGCTGAATATCACTAAGGAAAGTATCAGTGAACCTGAGGACATGTTAATAAAAATTATCCAACCTGAAAAGCAAATAGATAAGAGATATATTCTTTAAAAGGACAAGAATAGCCAAGAACTGTGGGACAATTACAAAAGGCATAACATTCATGTAGTGGAAAGGCATAAATAAAAGCAAAAGAAGCAGAATAAATATTTAAAATAATAATGTCTATTTTCAAAATAAAGTCTCAGCATTCAACAATTAATTAATGCAAACTTGTTGATAACAGGCTAATGAAGAAAAATTAGCTTAAAAAATTTAGAGAAATTCTAACATCATATTTCAGCTAACACAATATTTAAGGTGAAAAAATACATGCTTTTCCTTAAGATCAGGAACAATGCAAGGACGCCCCCCTTAACACTCTTATCCAACATTATACTGGAAGTTCTAGCTGCAGCAATAAGACAAGAAGAGAAAATAAAGGTATAAATATTGGGAAAGAAGAAATAAACTTGGTTCACACATAATACGATTGTCTATGTAGAAAATCCCAAAGAACCAGCGAAAAATTTAGCAAACTGGTAAAACTAGCAGGGTACAAGATTACTATATAAAATTCAGTTGCTTTTCTATATACTAATGATGAATAATTGGAATGTGAAGTTAAAAACATAATATTACTGTGTTAGTCTTCTTGAACTGCCGTAACAAAATACCATAGATTAGGTGGATTAAACAACATAAATTTATTTTCTCACAGTTCTAGAGACTGAAAGTTTAAAATCAAGGTCCTGGCAGGTTTGATTTCTCCTGAGGAATGTCTCTTTTTGCTTGTAGATGGCCGTCTTATTATTGTGTTTTCACATTTTTTTTTTTTTTTTCTGTGTGAACACACTTTTGATATCTTTTCCTCTTTTTTTTTTTTTTTTTTTTTTAAAAAAAAAAACCTATTTATTTACTTTTTATTAGTAGAGACAGGATTTCATCATGTTGTCCAGGCTGGTTCCGAACTTCTGAGCTCAAGCAATCTGCCTGCCTCAGCCTACCAAAGTGCTGGGATTACAGGAATGAGACATGGTGCCTGGCCTCTTCCACTTTTTATAAGGACACAGATCCTACTGGATTAGGGCTTCATCCTTATAATCTCAGGTAACCTTAATTACCTACATAAAAGTTATGTATTCAAATACAGCCAAATAAGTCTTCAACCAGTGAATTTGAGAGGAGATAAATCAGTCCATAACAATGACTTACATTAGCCCAGTAAAAATGAAAAATTTATGTATAAATCCAACAAGCTATATAAAAGATCTATGGGAGGAATTTACAAAGCCCTGTTGGAAGAACCAAAGATGATATGAATAAATGGAGAAATGTTCATGGATAGGAAAACCCAAATGTTGTTAAGATGCCAATTTGCTCACTTGGATCTCATAGTATAAATGTCATAATGCTAATTTATAATTATAAATTTAAGATTATGAATTATAAAATCATTCATAGTTTATAAAATTACTGACCCTTAGTTAATGTCAGTGTACTATGCACAACATGTCCTTATCCTTATTATACAGACCTATCAAAGAGGGTTTCTTTAAACTAAAAATTGACCAAAATGAAAAACTCAAGAAACTACCATCAGAGTGAACAGGCAACCTACAGAATGGGAGAAAATTTTTGCAATCTACTCATCTGATGAAAGGCTAATATCCAGAACCTATGAAGAACTCAAACAAATTTACAAGAAGAAAACAAACAACCCCATCACAAAGTGAGCAAAGGATATGAACAGACACTTCTCAAAAGAAGACATTTGTGCAGCCAACAGACACATGAAAAAAAATGCTCATCATCACTAGCCATCAGAGAAATGCAAATCAAAACCACAATGAGATACCATCTCACACCAGTTAGAATGGCGATCATTAAAAAGTCAGGAAACAACAGGTGCTAGAGAGGATGTGGAGAAAAAGTCAATTTCAGAAGATATGAACAATGAGGAAGACTATTATCTTATATAGCAGGATTATGTGGGTAAGAGTGGTGCCTTGGGAAAAAACGACTACTGGGTAGATATCCAGGAAGTGTCCATAATTTCTATCTTATCCAACATTTTGGCAGTATGTGAAATACATTCTTATTGCTATAATTTGTTTCAAAACTTGCTTAATAATAAATAAATGTTTGCCCCTTCCTAGACAGCTTTGTGGAATCACAGAGAATTATGGAATTATGTGTCCATAATGCTTTTTATTTTCATCTCTTCATCTATTTTTGCCTCCAGAGAAACAATGGTGTTTTTGTTGACACACAGTTGTACCTGATTTTCAGTCATATTATTTCTTGCAGTATCACAGTTGGGGTTGCCAGAGATTTATAGCAAAGTCAGAACACTATTATTAAATCCATTATAGATTTCTAAGAGCATCAGGAGACTGAAGCTAAAAAGAGTAAAAGCTATATGGCTTTTCTTATAAACATTTCTTTTCCTAAATGATTATGACCAATGCTGTTATTCTGCATTCAGTCAGAATACATTTTTATCCCCAAACTGTTAAGGGTAAGAAATTACTTCAAGTAAAAGTTAATAAATTTGGATTTTGAAAACATATATTTCAGATGAACAGAATCACCTTTAATTCTATATTTCTAGCTTGTTAATTATAAAGTTATTTTCAACAGAGAATCACCTAATACTTACTAAGGCAATCAGTGTATAAAGCATTGAAGTTCCCTCGTCATAAGGATCAAGAGAGTACCAGAATGCAACATGTATTGTACACCGATTATTATTCTGGACATATGTTCTCTTTTAAAAGACTTGAGCCAATTATTTTAAGTCAAGTAAGAGTTTAAAAATTATTATCATTTATTTTTATTAAATATCATTTTAACTTTTATTTTAGATGTTGAAAGTTCATGTGCAGGTTTATTGCATGAGTGTATCGTGTGACACTGAGGTTTGGGTTACAAATGATCTTGTCAGCCAAGTAGTGAGCATAGTACCCAATAGGTATCTTTACAGCCCTTACTCTCCTCTCTCACTCGCTCCTCTAGTAGTCTCCAGTGTCTATTGTGCTCATCTTTATGTCCATGTATACTCAATGCTCAGATTCCACTTATAAGTGAGAACATGTGGTGTTTGGTTTTCTGTTTCTGCATTATTAGCTTAAGATAACAGCTTCCGGTTGCATCTATGTTGCTGTAAGGGGCATAATTTTCTGCCTCTTTATGGCTGCATGGTGTATACATACTATAGTTTTCTTATCCAGTCTACCATTGATGGGCATTGATTCATATAGCTAGCCAGCTATTCCAACACCATTTATTGAATAGGTAGTCTTTTCTCCATTGTTTATTTTTGTCAACTTTGTTGTAAGTCAGATGGTTGTAGATGTGTGGCTTTCTTTCTGGTTTCTCTTTTCTCTTTCATAGCTTTATGAGTCTGTTTTTGTATTAGTATCATGATGTTCTGGTTACTGCAGTCATATAGTACAGTTTGAAGCAGGGTAATGTGATTCCTCTGGCTTTGTTCTTTTTGCTTAGATTTGCTTTGGCTCTTCAGGCTCTTTTTCATTTCTATGTGAATTTTACAATTGTTTTATATAATTCTGTGAAAAATGACATTGGTAGTTTGATAGGAATAGCATTGAATCTGTAGCTTGATTGCTTTGGGTAGTATGGCCATGTTAATGATATTGATTCTTCCAATCCGTGATAATGGGATACTTCTCTATTTGTTTGTTTCATTTACGATTTCTTTCAGTAATGTTTTGTAGTTCTCTTCATAGAGGCCTTTCACCTCCCTGGTTATATGTATCCCTAGGGGTGTGTGTGTGTGTGTGTGTGTGTATTGTAAATGGCATTGTATTCTTGATTTGGCTCCCAGCTTGAATGTTGTGGTGTATAGGAATGCTACTGATTTTTGTACATTGGTTTTGTGTCCTGAATCTTTACTGAAGTTGTTTATTAGCTCCAGGAACCTTTTGGTGGAGTCTAGGGTTTTCTAGGTATAGAATAATCTCATCAATGAAGAGAGATAATTTGACTTATTTTGCTATTTGGACGCCGTTTATTTGTTTCTCTGTCCTCATTGCTCTAGCTAGGACTTCCAGTACTATGTTGAATATGAATAATGAAAGTTGGCACCCTTGTCCTGTTCCAGTTCTTAATGGGAATGCTTCTAACATTTCTCATTTAGTACTATTTGGGCTGGGAGTTTGTATATTTGAGATATGTTCATTTGATGCCCAGTATTTCAGAAATTATTGTAATTTTTTATTAATTGTTCCAGAACCAGGACACACAGTGATGGATAGAGATCTAATTTAGAAAAAATAATGTAATTCTTCGTAAAATATGGTCATTTATTCAATTAGGAATCATTTAATTCAGATTCCTGCTAGTAATGGGAGAAATCTCTAAATTACAGGGAGATTGATAGTTAGTATGATATTGAGAGTATAAAAATTGTGCTGCTGTTTCACTCCCAGGTTAGTTTATTTCTCTGTATCTACAAAAGAATAATCAACTGTCCTACTAAATGAATAACAAAAACATGTTAGTTTGTGATAAGTGGACTATAAAAAAACTTTTTAAAGATCTAAACTTTGTTCATCAATTGAGAGAATTGTAATTTACAAGGCTTTAGTTCTTTTTTTCACTATTTTTCACGAACTGTTTTCTCTGTGTGTCTGTCCATCTCTCTCTGTTCTAATTGTCTTTGTTGGCATTTTATAAATGAGGGATCTCCAATACATTTCAACAGATTAGGAAAGAGGATCACAACCTATTCTTATACATTTGTGTACTGTTCTATGTAGTAATAGACACTCAGTCTTATTTATCCATATTGGTGAATGCCTTTGTTGTGGTCTCATCATTTCTTGACACCCTTGTGGTTATTATGTCTGTATCTATAAACTTTGCATGCAATTAAATAAAAAGATGTGTTAAACAGATATAATTACTTTTGCATTTTTTTCTATTGTGATTAAACTATGTATTCTAAGACATATAAACACTTTTCGTTCAAATATTTAAGGTTAATATTTTCCTTGTGCTTTATTTGTGGAAAAGATACCAAATATTGTTAGAGAACATAGCTAAAATTTAAAAACAAGAATAACATGAGCCAACAATAAGTGAATGATATAAACAATTTTACATGAAATTATTTTAAATCAAAAGCTGTGAAGAGTCTGAGATTTTACCTTTCTTGAAAGTTAACAAATTAGCCTGCAAAATTTTCTGTATTTGATAGAAGTATGAGACAAATTAGCAATGAAGGGAAATACTTATTACTTATAGCAGTATCAGCATTTTTGTGCAGGTTCTTTGATCCTCAGTTCTGACAGAGTAATGTCAAACGGACCTAGGTGACACCTGCACACAGTCAGTTGCATTGGAGCAGAGGAATGCTGATTTAAGGGTATCTGATATTTTCTCTCTCTCTTTTTTTTTTTTTGCATAATAAATCATGCCTAGCTTTTGCTTCATAAGAATAAACTATCACTCTCCTCCAACTGTGTTCACTATTCTAACATTCTTGAGAAAAACAATTTAAAACAAAAAGAATTCAGTTTTAAATTGTTTAAAGGGATGCAGCAATGTAAAAGCCACATGGAGAACTGCCTCTGAATACCTTCTAATTTACAAAGATGGTTTCTTAGGATCTGCTTGTAATTACTGGAAACTTTTGAACATGGAGAGAACATCGACTCGACATCATTTGAGAACAAAAGAGTACTACGTGATTCTCATGAGGTAGGAAAGGTAAACTATAAAAGAATAGTAGAAAATAAAGCAGTTGTAGCAGACACTGGAATTTTACTCTGTGTGTGTGCCCTTCCTCCAGCTTCTATTTTATTTTATTTTCTTCTTAAAGGCCTGTAATTTTATTTCCAAGGGCGTGAACTGGCAAGTCTTTTCACAGAACTTCCCTTGGGATACTGGTGACACTTAGCCTATACTTGCAGACTTGAAAGAAGTGGGGAATTTGTTTCCTGATGGCTGCTTTGAGCCAATCATGAATTAATGCTCAAATTGAAAGGTCACTATGCTTCTAATCAAGACAACACTCAAATGGAGCTTACACTTCCATGTTTTCCTAGGAATCAGACTGAATTTACCCTCAGAATTTTCTGGAAATGATATTCTTCTTGACTTCTTCCCTCTCCTTTCCTGGTTTTCCTTATTTTCTTAGTTTCCTTCTGGAAGCTCGTTTTTAATAAATCATTTACACATACATTCATGTCTCAGATTCTCTTCTGGTTAACAATCTGAAGACAGGAAAGATAAATGAAAAGGATAGCTAAATCCTTTTCATTAGTGCTTACCATATACCAGCAGCATGTCAGAATTTTATTTCATTCTTACAACAACACTATGAGATAAGTATTATCATTCCATTTTACTTATGAGAAGCTGAGGTTCAGAGAGGTTTAACTAACTTGTCTAAGTCCTGAACTAGTAATTGTCTTAGTCTGCTCAGGCTACCATAACAAAATTCCATAGACGGAGAGGCTTAAAAGCCGGAATGTATTTTCTCACAGTGTGAAGGCTGGAAGTGAAAATCAGGGAGCCAGCATGGTCAGGTTCTGGTGAGGGCTCTCTTTCTGGCTTGCGGATAGTTACTTTCTCACTGTGTTCTCAGATGGCATGGAAAAGGAAAGAGATCTCTCACTCTTCCTCTTCTTATAAGGACACTAATCCCATTATGAGGACTCCACTTTCACGACCTAATCTAACAGTAATTACCTCCCAAAAGTCCCATCTCCAAATACCATCACACTGGGGTTTAGGGTTTCAGCATACAATTCTAGAGGGACACAAACTTTCAGTCCACTGCAGTGGTGAAGCTCAGTTCTGGAGCTGCCTCCTTCCAAAAACTGTGCTCCTAAATATTTAACGTAAGTTGTAGGAGAAATGTATGTCTTTTTTCCCTCTTGCACAGTTGAGGAAATCTAGTTCAACTTCTAGGCTTCTAAACTGTACTTTTGTACTAAAAGAGCAGCTCTGAAGATTATTTTCATGTTATTCCTCATATAGATGTATTTTAGTTGGACATACATGACAGATCCTAAAATGCTAGATTATCTAACCCGTATTTGGAAACCTCTTATGAGTTTCCTAGCTTTCCTGCATTTGCTGCAGTAGGCGTACCTCAGGTAAGTAGAGATCACTGAGATGAGCCGCTCTGAAGTCTTTGCAAGAAAAAGAGTACATTTTCAGAGGCAATGCTTAGAGAATGAATCCACCTGTGGATCTTGAGAATTAACTTATCTAGGTAGATATTTTGCTAAATTTTGACTCACTGGGCTGATTGACACAGAAGCAGAATTCTTAATGAAATATCTTTGTATTAGCAGCAACTAACTAAAATAACTTTATTAATTATTAAATAAAAGAGTCTTACAGCTTCCATCCTAGTCTGAACAGGAGTTTGCCTTTATTTTCTTATAGTACCTTTGTGAATGAGAAAAGAATAGAAAACTTCCAGTCTAGTACTGATGAAATCATTCCACAAAGAATTAACAAGTTCAAACTGCTTGGGTGCATGCCACATCCAATCCAACTTATTTAAAATTAATATTCTTTTAATGGCCGAAAGCCATTACAAATGATTACAAATTATAAAAATGTCTTAAGGTACAGTTCACTAATTTAAAAAATCAAAACAGCAACAAGAGCATAGGAGAACAAAACTTTTATGTTTTCTAAGAAATAATACACAAAATTAATCTTGCCATAGAATTTGCCTTAATATTTTGATTCATCAATAAAATGGTAAAGGGTAAAATTATATTATTAAATGAAATAGAGTACATAATATAAATTTGAAAATGAAAAAAGTGTTGACTTTATGAATCATTGATAAAATTGTGACTGATTTTAATCAAATAAGTTATCTCCATTGAAAGCATGTTAAATAATAAGGAATATGGACCATTTGATTCTCATAGTATGATATTCAGCAAAATATATTCAACACATTAATATTTACATACATGTTAATTACATAAAACAGAAGTCCCATATAAAGTTAAAATATTAGGCCCTTAAAAATGTCTCAGATTTCATTAGGCCTATTTCTGCTATTATTCAACTTTTGAGCATTTGAGTACCTACAGTCATTTTTCATATCATATAGTATTAGTCTTATCCAGGTTTCCTTACATAATTTGGTTTCCTCACATTCAACTGTATCCAAAAAAGAAACATGAATAATGATACTAAGGAAAAATAATCAATAAGTTATATTTGTTTTACTAGGAAATTTCAAAAAAATTTACATGAATAACATCGGTGAACAACTTGGAACTGCTTTACAGAATTTAAGTCCAGAGGATATTCTAAACATACATTCAAAGCTCTATATTAGTATATAAAAGAATTTAAGTTACATATAAATTAATTGATAAACATGATCTTATACCTAGTCAAATCTTCATATACATGCAGTAGACTTGGACATCATTACAAAATTTAAATCTATTTTCGTAGTATTTAAAACCATAATTCTATTTCTTTCTACCCCTTTGTAGGTATTCTAAAAAGCTTTGCCTATATTTTCTTGCCCACAATTCTCTTTTAAAGTCAACGCAATATGGCTTCTAGGCTTACCATTCTATTAAAACTACCATATCAGACTTAGCAATGGCTTAGGTCATGAAATGAAGAATGCATGATTCTCATTTACTTAGACACTTAAAGCTATTGACAGCTCTTAACATGCCCTTTTACTTAAAACTATCTTTTGCCACCATTTTCTTGGTGCTATAATTTTCTAATTTATATTCAAGCTCTGTGGATACTTTCTGCACCCTCTCTAGTTGTTTCCTCCTCTTCCCAGGCTTAAATGCTGGTTGCTATTTCCAGGATCCACTTCTCTCTGTAGTCTATACATTTTTTCAAAGGGTAATCTCAAATCTCATAAGATTTTAATTAAAATGAATAAGGTGATGATTCCAAAATACATTTCCTTAGTATATGTGTATGTGTATATATGTGCCTTTTAACTTTATACCTGTATAATAGATTATTTTAAAATGATCTGCATTTGGATCCTTTCAGAGTAATTGAATTCTAAATTCCTTTCAAAAGTGATTCTCAAGGCATAATGAGTACCTGTTAGGATAATGCTGTAGGATGTCATTACACTTACCATCACTACTGTTGATAATTTGCTCACCCAAATTCAGATTTATTTGTTCTCAGATCACTTTGTTCATGTTGCATTTGTTACTGTAATTATATAATTTAATTCAGTGTTAAGTGAAATGATGAAATGTGAATATAAGCAGATACGGTTTATTCCTTAGCATGCTTTAGAAATTCTAAACTAAGGTGGTTGCTAACTAAATTATTTTAACTGTGGTGTGAGTATAGGTATATAAGATACGAGAAAAATAAATAATTTAAGAACATAATTTTAATTTGTTCAGAAATGTATTTAAGTCCTCAGTACATTTTAAATAAGAAAACTTAGAAGTCCATAGATGATTTATTTTGAGTATGGATTATGTCGAAAAAGATGACCAACAACTTCAAAGGATTCTGTAAGAAAAGGTGACTATTAACTTTGAATAAATTCAAAGCAAAGACCTTGAACCTATAGCACAATGTTGGTAAATTTAAAATACAACAAGATAATGTGAGTTAGTACACGATGCTTATACTGTGCCTGTGTGCATATGTGCCTCAATGTGTATTTCACCACTTTAAGCAAGTGATAGACAACAAGCACGTTTTTATTGTTTCAGTTAAGAGAGTTTCTACTACATGTTGAACTATTTATAAGATTGCCCTACTTAGATATATTCTAGGTACCTCAAATTTCTCTTTTAATTGTCTTTTTTTTTGAGATTATAGTAGATTCGCATGCAGTTGCATGAAATAATATGAAGATATCCCATGTACCTTTGGCCTAGTTTCTCCCAAAGGTCACACCTTACAAAATTACAGTATTTGAAGATGTTATCTTCCATTCTCCAACTTTTGTTCACTGTCTTTCACTTCTATCTTTTCTCCTTTTATTATTTATGAATAACCACATCAACCTAATTATGCAGGCCAGAAACTTAAATTTCATTTGTAAATCCTCTTTTGCCCTCTTCCAAAACTTCTCCTATAGCATAAATCCCTAAAAGACTTACAGATGATCTAACTTTTTAATTATCCAAATAATATGATTTCTATTTGCTAGCTAGAATTTGAAACTTCCTTTATTTTTCTGGTCTCCTCAACACCCACCAATGAACACACACACACTAATCCACTCTTTCTTATAGAATCCTACTGATAATTCTAATCTGATACTCTCAATGAGGGCCATTTACCTTGCTATTTAAAAACTATTAGTAACTATCATCTTACACATAAATTCCTTAATGAATTCTCTGGCTTTTGCGTTGCTTTTCTCTTCCCCCATTTATCAAAATTTCTCTTTTTATTCTTAATATGTTATATGCTGTCTCAACATATTATGTTTATTAAATTTATTGTATTACTCAGCCATCTTATGAAATTGGCTATTTGTTTTTCAAGTTGCCGCTTTAGACTCTAAATTCCTTGTTGATAGACTTTATTTCTATTCACTGTTTACTCTCTAGAGCCTAGGAGAGTGCCTGGAACATATTAGACATAAATGATCATAAGAGACAGGTTTGCCTATAAAGACATTTAATTGAAGAGGTACCTCAAATATGACAATAGCATGGCTATAGCCAGCAGGGGTATAGCATGGTTATATTATTAGGCATAGTTTATCTCCTTCTCCTGAGCACTGATCAAAACTGAGGACAAGTGACCTTGGCTAAAGAATTATTTATTCAATAATTTACTAGAATAGTTATCATGTCATTTTCCTGGTATAACTGTGTTTGTCTCCCTTATTCTGGAAGACCTAGGGAAAAATGAGATTTATTGATGACCTAAAAAGTGAAGGTGTCTTACAGTTTTCCAGTAGTTGGGAATTTTTTTCCCATCTTATACTATAATGTACCTGAGAGTATACTCCACTCCATTTCTTGACTGTGACTGCAGAGAGACAGAGGGTAGCATCTCATTAAGGAGAAAATGTCCAGGAATTCCATGCAGCAATGATCAGGCAGCCCTTGGGAGGTGTGCATCTGTGTGCTCTTTGTATGTGTGTTCCATAAAGTATGGTTAGAGAGACGAAACTCATCCCGGACTTTCTGCAGACATGGAATTCAATGCCTCTAGCTCTGGACTTTTGTGAAAATAGAAGTGATAATGACCAGTAAAGGGTAGACTGCCAGGTCCTTCCCTGTGTGCTAGTCCTAACTGAATGATTTGGACTTCAGAAAATTTGTTATTTGGTGAAGCAGGAGTAGAGATGGAGACTTGAAGACATGTTGAAAGGATGCAGTATACCTGAGGGCAAGTGAGCCGGGTTACGAATGAAAACATTACCTCCTTGTGAATGAGGGTTTTTTTGTTTTTGTTTTTGTTTAACCAGGGAAAGTCATACTCAGTGCCTGATTTAATATTTATACTCCCACTTTATAATTCCTTCACCTTCCTCAAAATGTCCCAACCCATTAATTAAGAAAGCCACATACTTGTTCCTTTCCAAAGGCACTGTGGGACAACTTAATATAGGAACATTGTGGCCTGCTTTACTCTACCTCTTGACTGTGACCGTAAAGAAAGAGTAGCCTTGCCAAGGGGAGAATGTTCAGAAGTTACAGGAAGTTACTATCACATAGTACAGTGAGCACTGGTTCCTGGGAAGGAAGAGAGAAAGCATTCATTACTGCAAAGCAGCTTCCATGTAACAGATTTGCAGATTTTTAAAAAATCCACTTTCTGTCACTAAGTTCAGGTCTCACATATAATTTAATTTTAGATGTTTGCTGAAATGCTATAATGAATTATTTTTCATATAGAAAGTTTCTTTTTGGTACTCTATCTAAAATTCTATGTCTATAGCCAATTTTTAAACTTCATTGTTGATAAAGTCTCATTCTAGTCAAAAGCGTTAAACCAGTTCTTAACATAGACGGAACCTCCAACAAATTGACAGTATAACCACAATGAGCTTTAATAGCTACCTCCAACAGTACCTACATTTATTTATACACAAATGCATTGCTGTAGAGTCTTTTCTATGCTAACATGTTTAGGCCAAGATAATCTATATGGAATAATAATGTTATATTATGTTTGTTTAGCAATTTAAAAAGATAGTGTCAAAACAGTGTTATATATTAGCACAGAGGATTGGAAAGCACATAATTAATCCTTAGCTACTATAAAATGCAATTATAATTGCTAATGTATAAAATATATTTAAAATATTACATTATGCTTCATACTACCTAAGAAGTTGTATGGGCTCACAAAGGTCATGGTCTTAAAAGTTGCATTGCAGGATAGAAAATAAAAGATTTCACATCTCAAAACATATTAATATTTCTATCATTGTTATCTTTCAGTATAACCGTTCTGGGAATGGAAAGCCATTTAATAAAAACTATAATCTGTTTGAGGCTTATCATTTTAATGTGAAGATTGATTCTCTGCCAAATGATATAAGTTGAAGTAACAGTCACTTGCAAAATCATTAGATTAAAAAACAAGTTGAATGCGGTAAGCAGATTTGTCAAAACTCAAAGCATTAATCTGAAACATAGCTATTTTTAGAGATGCATAGAAAACACGGTCTTCAACATTAAGGCACCTTAGATGTTGGATTTTTAAGAACTAAAGTCTCCTTGAGTTTAAAATGTTATAACTTAGGTAGGCTCAGTAAATAAATATAAGGAGAAGTTTTCAAAAGGAGGATAATGTGCAATATAAGTCAATAAGCATCCAGAACAAACATAATTTACTCAGATACAGAAGCTGATTTCAACAAGTTCAACTAGAATAATCAAGACGAAGTGTCTAGGTTGCAAGCTTAGGCACTAGCAAGACGTTGGATCAATTAGAAAACACAACAGGAGCAAACCCCAGGCAGCAGTTACATTCTGCAGAACGCAATACAGTGCCAACAGGAGCTAGGAAGGAGCATAGGGTCTAGTCTTGTTCTCAGGGGGAATGTGAACTAAGTGGAGTAACCAGGGAGCTTAGCTTATGAGAGGGTTTCCAGTTAGAGGTTAAGTAATTGCACAAAGCTACTGGAGCAAAAGGAAAATGATTGTTTTACACAGTTACTCAAGTCTTGCTTCTAGTTAATTGAATCTTAGGTCTTGGGCCCTTTCCAAATAATGTATGTTTTATGCCTATACCATCAATAAACATATTGAAAAAAGAAATAGAATTAATATTAAATGAAGTAATTAAAATAGTCTTAATCAATACAATCTAGATACGGAAGATAACAGCACTAAACAAAGTATGCTTAGTTTGATTGAAATGTAATGGGATCTATTTTTTAAAAATCTAAAGTGGATAATAAAATATTCTAAATACTGTGAAGATAATAAAGGTATAGAAAATCACCACATGAAAAATGTTAGGAAGTAATTTGTTAAAAATTAAAATGTAGCAGTTGAAACCAGATTTTTTTTTCTTTTTTCTTTTCTTTTTTTTTTTTTTTTAAGACAGAGTCTTGCTCTGTTCCTGGAGTGCATTGGCTCTTTTTGACTCACTGCAACCTCTGCCTCCTGGGTTCAGGCAATTTTTCTGCCTCAGCCTGCCAAGTAGCTGGCATTACAGGCATCTGCCACCATGCCCAGATGATTTTTGTATTTTTAGCAGAGAGGTGGTTTCACCATGTTAGCCAGGCTAATCTCAAACTCCTGACCTCAAGTGATCTGCCCGCCTTAGCTTCCCAAAGTTCTGGGATTACAGGTGTAAGCCCCCACACCCCTCCTGAAACCAGAATTTTTAAACTAAACATATTAATATTAGTCAAATAGGTAAACACATATATTCAAAATAATAATTAGCACAAAAAGATACAATCAATTAAAATAATGAGGTCATTTGAAAATAACAAGTTGGTCCAAATGTTGTGGGTTGTTGTTAAGCTGATAAAAGTAACAGTTTAGGAGATTAAAAGAAAAAATAAAAGAGATTATTTAAAAATAACAGTTTAGGATATTAAATAAGAAGAAAGCTTGTTACACTTTTTGTTTACTACCAGGAAATTCCAGGCTCAAGCAGATGCCAGAGCTCACATTCTTAAAGGTCTAAAGCTCAGGGCAGGTGCTAGTCTACAAAATGCTTATATCAAAAATAAAAAGTATCTTGCTCTAGGCATTTGGCTTAGTGGGCAATGATGTCTTTGTGTAAAAAACAAAAAGTGGTCTCTTCGTTTGAACCAATGCCTGCCATCTTAGATGGGGGGATAAGGATGTAATCCACAAGGCTGGTAGATGGTGGCCTATATTTCAGTCAAAATCAGCACTTTGGAACTAACTGCACAGCCTTCTACTGTCGCTTCTAAAGCAGGACTTTGGGCATCAACTCATGATATAAGTAAGTCTCAATCCTTTATCCAATTTTATTTGTGAGAGAAGGTAAACAGCTTATTGGAAAACTTCCCAGGGGCAACATTCTCTCCCAAGGACACATAAGTGACAGTGGCTTTGCGGACAAATAACTAGAGAAAAAAAAAAGTAGATAAAAAATGAGGAATTAAGAGCACAGGACAGTGGTGAAATGCAATGCTGAGTATAAATTCAATCTATTTTAATGGATTAATAATGAAATCTCAAACTTTGGATGGCTAAATACAAGATTTTGCACGTCTGCTTTCCATACTAGACTCAAATATCTGAATAGCAAATTTGTTCTATTAATATCTTTGGTCCTGAAAACTAGTTTAGTGTCTGATACATAATAATATGTTATGTTTGGTAGCAAGTATTAATAAAATGATGGAAAGATGATAGATGCAGGATAGATTAGATAAATAATAAACAGATAGATGGGTAGGTAGGTAAATACATACATTGAGATCACGATTAATTCAGTAAAGTTTGAGCCTTCCTCTTGGGCCAGAAGAAAGGGTTAAAGTTGTGCTTCGATTTTTGTAGTGGAGTTCTATTTTAAGTGATCTACAATTCCATTAAAAAATAAGTTTTATGTATTTAACTTTTTGAAACTCTATTTTGTTTTGAAAAATTATCTTTTATTTAGAAGGATTTAGGACTTGTTTGGAGTAAAAATAGGTAACAATTCTGGAACCCTAGTACACTCTTCAAAGCTTTTAATTGTATTTTTTCCAATTCATTTTATTCTTCACTTAACAAAATTTTGTTAAATGTTTACTATGTGTTACATTCTACAGAGACTCAAGGAGCTCTCAGTCTAGTGACTTTGACAAACGAGGTAATATATTTGACACAGAGAATACTCTATGACAAAATTTGTGCTTGGTATGTTACAGGAAGAGAGAAGACAAGAAGCCATCTTATCAGGGGAGAGAGGGAACCTGGGAGAGAATTCCTAAAAGAAATCGACACCTTGAATTTTGGCTCTTTAGTGTTTATCCAAGTGAAGAAAAATATAGAGAGTAAGACATTGTAGGACAGCAAAACATGCTCACACAAGCTCAAAGGAGATTTAGATCAGTACATTAGAATGCTTGGCCCAGAGGAGAGTTGGAAGGAATGATCCTGAGAGGCTGGAACCTACTTCAGCACAGATTTTCCAAGACATACTAAGGACTTTGTTGTGTATCTTGAAAATAATTGAAAACTCTGAATAAGTTTTAAAGTACGGACATGTCATAATAAGAATACATTTTAAAAATGTAGCCCTGGTGGGAGCAGTGCTAGAGGATGAATTGTAGAAAAAGGAGACTGGGAGCCTGGAGACATTGATTTAAAACAGCAGTTCAGCATATGGACAACTACAAGCAGGAGAAATGGAATTGAAAAACAATTTAAGGAAATAGAGCCAAATGGTTTCTTGATTGCTTTGATGTGGACATAATCTTATAACTTGAATAACAGATTTTATTATATTGACATCCACAAAGTTTAGAAACACAGGAAAAAGAACAGATTTTGGTAGTATGTATAAAGTAAGATGATGAGTTTGAGTTCTGAGTTCAAAATACTTGGAAGATATCCAGGTTAAGATGTCCTGTGGACAGTTTGATGTAGGTCTTTCACTTATAAAAAACTTGGAGAAAACGTATAATTGACACATGCATAGTAGTTGAAGTTGTGGATGACTTTCCTTCCTATTACCCAATGTAAAAACCTTTGTTAATTGGCTACAGTTACTTTCTACATTTGGGTTTCATTCTATTTTCCAAATCATTCATCTTTACAATAACAAATGATATGACAATGCCTGTAACTAGCAGACTAGAGATGGTGGGTAAGAGATAGTGTTAGAATCATTTAAATTTCCAGAGTATATAGGATGTACAACAATTTATACTGGGAAAGGACTGAAATTTTTTCTTCATGATGCAACTTATGGTCACACTGTCAGCCAGCATCCAAAACTACTTCCAGAGTATGACTGCCCTAATGGCTTGACTCTTGCTGCCATTAATATGGGCTTGCTTGGTGGTCCTCTGACAGCGTCACTGCCTAATGACAGCTCTCTGACTTACCTGTCTGGTTTCTCTGCTCACTGTTAATCTTCAGCCCATTGGCTTGATTCCCTTGATTCTGGAGTTGATGTTGTCGGAATAGATAAATACGTGTGTCTCACCATCCATTCATTTTGAGTCCTTGACACATAACAGATGCCCAGACCATGTAAGCAATATCTTAGCAAAGTATCAGAAAACTAGAAGAATTTTTTATAATCAGGCTGACTTTGACAGTGATTAACTAGATTCAAGTTTCTTGTCCAGACCTGGTATCCATGAGAACCAATTATTTTATCTGTCAAGCTGAGTTTTAATTAATCTTAATTGAGAAGTTTTCCCCTCAAAGTTTCTAGAAATTCTTGTCATATATCTAGCAGTCAGGTATATTCTCCTATAACTCAAAAGTTAACCATACCTAACCATATCATTTAACAAATAAATAAGAGAGAAGCAGAATTTGAAAAACATGAATGACAACACAGAGCAAGAAAAGGAGGCACATATACACAAATGATGCCTGCAATAACGTTAAAAAAAGATCAGGAAACAAAGCAATTGTAGGATTAAAACAAGAGGTAAGAGGTGAACAACCAAGATGATAGAAGATAGAAGGAAGAGAAAAATATGCATGTTTTAAAGTCAAACACTTGGTTTGATTTTTTTAACATCAAAAACAACAATTCTGCTTTGACCGATTAAAAACAAACTGGGTCAGCATTACCCAGTAGATATCTGTATCTATTTTATCTTCAAAGATAGTTTCAAATATTTTGCCTGGGGAAAAAAAAATCCATTCTAATTTTAGTTCCTGTTTTTTGAACATATTATCTTACATCATTTGAGATGGAATTGCTTCCTTACTATTTTTATGTACTTATTAGTCAATCATTAAATGGTATACTCAGTCTTCCACAAGCATTTTTCAGGTGAACATTCAAATAAACCAGTGATTATTATGCCAAATATCGTGAAAGTAAATGGCCTAGATTTTCTTTCTTATTTCTCTTTTATAAGATATAATGAAATATTGATTATTTGTATATGGGAAAATACTTTTAGGTCCCAAATTATCTAGGGTAATCCAGTTCCTATGCTAGCCATATGAAATATTTCCTCAGTACAGCATCGTTTAAAACTTGCTGTCCATTTAAAGTGACTCAACTGGGCTCTGAAACCCTGGATTTATTGCCAGGCTACTATAATCTGCTCTCCTTTGCACATGGTGAAGACAACCCACCTTAACAGTGATGTATACTTTGTCTTGCCAATGGTATGGACTGGTACGGGTGTAAGAAATGTTCTTGGGGAAAGCGTGCTATTTCCTGGTTCTCTATTGACTCATTATATTCTTAAGTATACGTAAAAGCACTTGAGTGAGCTGTAATGCAGAGGTCATTAAAAATAAAGCAGAACCTGTAATCCCAGAACTTTGGGAAGCTGAGGCGGGTGAATCACTTGAGGTCAGGAGTTCGAAACCAGCCTGACCAACATGGAGAAATCCCGTCTCTACTGAAAATGCAACAATTCGCCATGCGTGGTGGCGGGCACCTGTAATCCCAGCTACTCATGAGGGTGAGGCAGGAGAATTGCTTGAATCCAGGAGGCAGAGGTTGCAATGAGCCAAGATCGCGCCACTGCACTCCAGTCTGGGCAACAGAACAAGACTCTGTCTCAAAAAAAATAAATAAATAAAATAAAGCAGAATCTGGAAGAATGACGTGGACTTTCTAATTGTTCCTGAGTGATTTGACAATATAATACAAGCATAACTACTAGAAAGATTTGCAGATAGAAGGGCTATTTATTTACTCTCCATTCCACTTGCAGATTCTCAATTAAGAGTAACATCTTTCTACAGACTGTGTGCCATTCATCCCAAGATGTTACATAACAGGCAGTGATTTATCAAAGTTAAACCTATTCCTTCATTCATGCCAACATTTCCATGTATTTCCCACAATAATTAAAAATAAACACAATAAATTTCGGAATTTAAACATTATAAGCACTTACATTGGTTATTTACCATGGCTTGTCTATTAGTCCTGTTCTAGAGTTCCAGAAAGCATACTACATACTTTGCATATTTTTGAGTTATTACCCACCCAAATACTAAAATTACTTTAACATGAATTTCCATGGATTACTGTCTAAAGAGGGGGCCAATTGTTTAGAAAATATAGTAAACTTTGAATATGAGTAACATTGGAAAAAACTGAAAAACAAATCAACTCTCTGTTATACTATTTTAAAGGATTGTATCATAGTTGAAGTATTGATAGAGCTGCAAGGATATTTTGATGGGCCTTGGAGATTCAGAGATTCCTGTGTATGAGTAAAATAATATAAATTCAACACCTATTGTTACTATATGTTCCTAAAACAGTGAAAACCAACTGAAAACAAAAGTTTGATTTACTTAGTTAACAAAAATTTATTGCAAGAGATATTTTTCACTGAATTTACAGTTTCAAGGAACATGGTACAAAACATAGTGCCATCAGCTTTGTCTAAACATTAAATAGGTGCAAATACACAAAGATTAAGAAAAACTGAGGGAGCATACTTTACAACATAAATTAGAGTACTATAAATATATTTTATGTACATTATACATACTCTTAAGACATCATTTTAATATACAGCATATATTGTATTGATTTTCAAACTATTCAGTGCTTTAATAATATTATATATCAGAAACTTAGGGATTTATTTGCATCATTACACTTACAGTAAATGATTTCAAACCAGTGAGGCCATATATCGACCAGTTTATTTCCACCAGTTAAATAGCCATGTACCCACATAGATGAACACTTACGCATATAGCAATAGTTTTCACAAGAGTATTGTTTTTCCCATTATGGTGATGACTAGAAGAGAGGTTGCAAAGAGATGACAGTAGGGTGTGGGGAAAGCAGTGAAGGAAAGAGCGCATGGGGTAAAGATGGGAAAGCGAGATGGCTAGGATGAAGAACAGAAGCTGGAATGATTGGCATCTGAGGAGGAGCAACAAAAGTTGGCTGGTTCCCAGGACAAAGCCTCGGTCCTACTGGTCCTACTGAGAGCTGAGGTAATGAGGTTCTAGTGAGAGCTGGGATTTGGGAAAGAAACTGTTGGTGTGGCTGAAGCACTTTAAAGGTTCCTGCAGCTGCGGCTGCAGCGGCAGCTGCGGCAGCTGCAGCGTGCTGCTGCAAGACAGTGTGATGGATAGTGGTTACAGAGGTAGAACATAAGGACTGCTGCAAAGGCAAAGGCTGCAGAGGTGTGCTAGGGGGTGGGAGGGCAGCTGAAGGAAAGGTAAATTTAACCTTGTTGGCCAGCGTGTTTGGCTGTAGAATGTGCTGGTAGACCTCACATGGTACGTTTCTGAATTTGTCATGGTTTTCTAGTGGGATCAATAATGCTTGCTCTGGTAAAGCTAATGGAGCCAGGATTTGCTCAGTTGTTACAAAGGTATGACCACTCACATGTGCTTCCTTGAATGGTAATGGTGGTTGTGTGTTAAGGATTCCTGAATTACAACGCAGCCACTCAGTTGGCGTCTCATTCATCCTTCCTTGTGGAAGGGCTTCAGCCAGTTCATAATGGCAAAGATAGGATTTAGGCGGTGACTGTCTAAAGTTCCGTTCAATATTAGGCACCTTAAGAGGAATTTGCTTTTCATTAATATTTATATTCTCACTTCTTTCTTTGTGTTCAAGCAAGGTATTGTCAAGTGCTTCTTTTGTTGGAGCACTAGCTATATAGACAGATGTGGTGGGATCATTAGAAACATCTGACAATTCACCAGAAGTGGTCTCCATTTCTAAATGCTCAGTTTCACCATTGGTTTCAGAAGGAAGGAGATTGCTAGGGTGGAAAGACAGTTTGTTTCTTAATTGGTTTGTTTGTTCTGAGTTCATTTCGATTTTTGCAACTTCCTGTGGTTTCATTTTCTCTTTTTTGTCTTCACTTATTAACCTATCCAGAGGACTTAAGGAAGAATTGTCTTTCATGGGATAATCTGTATTTTCTTTGAGTTCTAAAGTTTCAAATCCGGGATGGAATCTGCCTCTTTTTCGCCTCCGTTTCTTTTTAGGTTTACAGGGAGCAACTGAAGTACTTGGTGGCCTCAAAAATTCTTCTGGTAAATGATTCTGTCGATTCAAACTTTCATCTGAAGAATAAGAATGTGAATGTTGTCTACGTTTTCGATAGAATCTTTCTGATTCATTCATGACAGAATTGTAACCTCTTTTAACAGCCTGATTCTGACTCACGCATTTCATATCATGTTGAAGAACTAAACTTCTGTGATCCTGACTACAACTTGACATTTTGGTTTTCCAACAACAGTAAGTTCTAGAATATGTTAAATTATGTTTCCCAGAATGTATCATTCTTGGATTTGATTGTCCATTGAAAAGTATTGTGTTCTTTTTACACTGGTTTTTAGAACCGATAGTATCATAAGTGTTGTATTCGGTATTCCATGTTTTACACATTTCTTCATTGTCACTTAAGGATATGGATTCTGATTTGGGCCTTTTATCAAGTAGCTGATGTGAGTCTAATAATTGCTCTGCAGATAAATACTGCTTTTCTGAAATTGGTTCCAGTAGATATTTCCCAGCATTCTCAGTGTAACTACTCTCTGCTTCCATTTTGCAGCGAGTTTCTGATTCTTTGGTTTTCTCCATATTATGATGCTGACATAACTTTTTTCTTTTTTTCTTTCTTCTACTTTTATGGAACCAGTATTCATGAGTCTCTTTCAACCTTATTTTGTTGTATTTTTCATCTAGAGTGCCCTGTTTTATTTGACTTTTAGTAAAATTATACTTTTCTGTTTCTCTGATCTTACAGGAAATATTTTTATACCTCTGAACCATATTCTCATTTTTTCCAAAATTACAACTACTGGAGAGAATATCATCAGCCGAAAGAGGAGTGACTTGGGTGTGTTTATTTTTGCTACTTCCAATTTCATAATCAGTGAGTCCTTCTGTAGATACATCCTTGCAATCTGAAACTGGTCCCATGCAAATATCTTCTTGCTTCTGCTGAGAACAAAGATCATTTAAAGCTGGCTTATTTTTATCTAGATTATTATTTACTTTAGTAGACTTGAAGTCAAAACATAGAGGATTACAGCTATAGGAAATTGATGGTTTAGTAGTTGTATAAACCAGCATTTCTGATGGCCACTGAAGAACTGTAGATCTGTGTTTGTTAAGGACAGGTACAAATGGCTCACATTGTCTTTTGCAGAAATTTGTTTTCTTATTTATAGTTATACTAACCTCTTCAGTATTTGAAGGGGCCACTGTCTTGGGATCATTTTTATTTTCAGCCTCAGTTGCGGATGCCTCGTTATGCTTAACATTTTCCTCTGTGGTAGCTTGCACAGATATGCAATCATTAGACATGTCAAGAACTGTGGATTTATTTCCTAACAACTCAGAACTGTTACCACTCACAGGTATGTCTTCATTAATAACAACACCCTCCAGTGGTATTTGATCTGCTAATGGGACTGAATTTTGACAATTATCTGCATCAGAAGATAACTGAAGTTGAAGTTTGCAAAATGAAGGTAATAATAATGTATCTTTTTCACTAGAGACTTCTTTTATCTCTTGAATTTGAACAGTTTCTTTGTCTGTGCACATTGTCTCTGGTGGGTGAAAAGAGTTAGTTTTCTCTTCAGAACTCAAAAGTACATCTGTTGGTGAAGATAGTTGAAGATGACAAGCACTGGGGACAAATCTACTTTTTCTGCTAAATCCTTTTCCCACTGAGGCATCATCACTGTATTCAGAGAACGCTGCAGCGGAGGACTCTAGCTTCACAGACGCTTTCTTTGGAAATGCAAAAGAAAAGCCGATTTTGTGTCTGTGAATCCCCTGGGCTTGATCCCCAACTTGGTTATTTTTTGCTGTATAATTATTTGCACTTTCTGGATCCTCAGCAACAGTGGTAGCATCTTTAGTATTCTCTTCACTATGAATCAAAGTATATTTGAAATCATGCTGGTTATTAACTGAATCCACAACAACTCGTTGGGAAATTTCATTTTTACAGTTTTCTCTCACAGTAACAGTTGTTGATTTGAACATGGGGCCACTTCCAGGAGCACTAGAGAAAGAAACAGAAGTGTGTGTTAAATAGCACACTTTTGAGAAAAAAAATAGTCAAGCACTTACATCTTTAAAAATTCATTAAAATATTTTTTTTCAAATTTTTAAATCATTGTAACAGAATTGCCTTCATATGGTGTAAGTACTTTCCATGGTGCCACAATATCATTTATTTGTTTGTTACTGTTTGGAATAACTTGGAAATATTGTCCTGAAGTTGCTTTTATAGCTGTTAAGACCAATGCTGAGGATATATTCTTAACCAGTGTTATCTGACCAAAATTTTCTACCTTCATGGTCTCTTCAGTGATATTTTAGAGTGTTGTATTGTCTAAGGTAAAATTACTTTTGATTCACAAATACTTAATATCATTGATGCTATATGGCAAATATGATGAAAGTTCTAAACAAAACCCTTAATCATGACTTCAGAAAAGCTGGGAATTCAGTTGAACAATTCAATTCACCCAGCATTCACCAAGAGTCTACTATAGCCCAATTCGTATGGGCAAAGGTAACTAAGAGATAGTACTAGCTTGATGAGAGCTTTGACTCTTTTGAAACTGTTAGTCTCAATATTTAAAATTATCCTGAAGTTACACATTATATCATAACATGCAGTAAATGCAGGATAAAAGACAATTCCCTTAAAATATAATTTATTTGGAATTACATTACACTGTAGTGAGTTCTGATGAAAAGAACTATACTGACAAACACATAAGTATAAGAAAACCCTAAACCTTATCCTTAACATAACAGAACAGAGTATGAAGAAAATTCCTGCTATTCTAAAATGTCAGTGTTTTAGATACTATAAGTGGACAAGAAAATTTTAGTTGGACATTTCCTTTATCTAACCACTAACACAATGTATTGCTTCATTGTTCTATCTGCTAAGTAACAGAACGACTTTCTTTTCCCATCTTTTGAAGCACAAAATTAATTGAAAAACCATGTATGTATGGCTGTGTGTATAATGTAAAACATGTGCTTTATACAGAAGATAATACTTTAGATAAGCAGTGTTGCTTTTTTGTGTTTATCATTATTAGCTCTAGTTCACTTAATATATCATAATTTATATTTGCAAATGCTATTTATAGAGCGTTAAGTTACATAGGTTTCATGATTCTCTATAGTTAAAATTTGTATAATTTTTTACACATTACCATAAAATATAAACATACCTGATTTGTGAAACTGAACAGCAGTAACGTCTGTTTTTAACAGTTCCAAGTAGGATTCCAAATACGTATACATTTTATTTTGTCTTTTACAAATTTGGCATCTCTAACAATGTTTCGATGTGTCAATGTATCACATAATATTATTCAGCAAAAATTAGATTTGGAATGAAGTAATTTTTGTATAGACAATAATAAAAGAGAACTTATTTATTGGAGAAACAAAGACTACTTTTAAAAAGTCTTCTTTTTAATACCTTTGCCCTGGCTTGAATTGTAAAGTCTGAAATACAATACTGTTCACACCTAATAGCTGCTCACAGTTAGAAGCAGGTCAAAGTTTAAGAGTTGTGAGCCTCTAACAGCCCAGTTACAGTTTATTCACAGCACACTTAATGTTGGTCTGCTTCTCCAGCAAAATTCTTATCCTTTTTTAGAAAAGGAATCTTAAACATAATTTTAAATAGAAGTTCTCCAAATTTTCATTTTAAAAAGTATCTCTAAAAACTCTTTTTGTCAAAATGTTCATAAGATACTGCCTTGCTCTCTTCCTCAATCAAATATTTTACCCCAAATCAAGAAATGGGATAGCTTTCAACTAAGATAGCTTAAATAACAACATAAAATTTATTTTTTAATCCAAAATTACAGTAATTTTGGCTTTTTATTGAAATGTGCATTAAACAGGTGTTTGCATAAAATTCTAATTCAAATTACTGTTTACAGCCTACAGAAGGCCATGAAAACATGTCTGCCTTATTCTGGGTACTGAAATAAATAGATTTGTGCCCTTTATTTCTGACTCCCCTATACCCCTTTTTTGGTCATGTTTTAAGAAAACATATGATTTCATTGGATACTCACCATACAGTTTCCTTTCTTAGCTCAGCCAGCTTGTGCAGGCGTTGGAGTGCCTTTTCCTGTTTTCTTTCATCTTTCCTGGATTTAGATGCTACGTTTCGAGCAAATTCCCTTTGTTTCAGTTCCTTGAGCCTCTGTTAAAAAATGTTGGAAATGGTTAATTATATTTTGGTCTATAGCAGTAAGTAAAGTTTCATGTTATTGTTGAAATTTTCCAATGCATCATCTTTGACCTCATCGAAAGGTAAACACAACATTCATGACAATCCACTTCTAACAAAAATATTTTCTTGTACTTTGGCTCGTGAAAAAGCCAAAGCATATTATTACACCATAGTAAAATTTATATCTATGCTTTAGGCAAATTGGAATTGAAAACTTTAATGTCTTCATATTGATTGTTTCCTGCTGTTTCTCCATGTAATTCAGATGAAGCATTTGTGTCTTATAAATCCCAAATTTCCAAAAAAATTCAACTTGCTTATATATTTGAGTTACATACAATACGTTTTCTTATATTTTGATGTACAGCATATTAGAAAGTTATCTGGTCCTTTGTGTTTATGTTCGTGTATGTGTGTGTATGTGTGTGTGTTTGTGTGTGTTTAAGTGAAAAGTATATTAGGAAAGTAAATGAATAAAGAATGGCTACTCCATAGGCAGAGCAGCCCTTTTTGTGTGTTCTGAGAGTGCATTATTTATGTTAATCCGTTAAGACAAATGATCTCTCCTGATGTGATTTAAAACAACCCCTTCTTTCAAGCAGCAGGCACATTTCAAGATATTGGAAGAAAATTAGTACTGTTTTTCTAGAAATTCTTACTACATTGGGTATTATCTTTCATCTGTGTTAAAGAAGTTCATTTTCTGGGTTGATGGCAAGAAAAACAGCATGCCAACTCGAACATAATTGCTAAATAGCCATGTGTGTGGCATAATTTTAGAGACATCAAAATTGTCTTGTGTGCCAAATATTTTCACTATGTACTTTCATGATGTGTACAGTTATTAAAAATAATAAAAGTACTATTTTCCCTAATGGTTCATGTTGTTATGTGGTTGTAATATGTCAGAATCTTGAGTAGGACTCACTTACACTAGTGATATAATGTGGCTGTGTCCCCACCTAAATCTCATCTTGAATTGTAGCATCCATAATTCCCATGTGTGGTGTGAAGTACCCAGTGGGAGGTAATTGAATCATGGGGGTGGGTCCACACTGTCATTGAGATAGTGAATGAGTCTCATGAGATCTGACGGTTTTATGAAGAGGAGTTTCCTTGCTCATGCTCTCTTGCCTGCCTCCACGTAAGACATGACTTTGCTCCTCCTTTGCCTCCCACCATGATTGTAAGGTCTCCCCAGCCATGCGCAATTGTGAGTCAATTAAACCTCTTTCCTTTTTATATTACCCAATCTCCGATGTGTCTTTGTTGGCAGCATGAGAACTAACTAATACGGTAAATTGGTGCCGGGTAGTGGGGTGCTGCTCTAAAGATATCTGAAAATGTTGAAGTGACTTGGGAACTGGGTAACAGGCAGAAGTTGGAACAGTGTGGAGGGCTCAGAAGACAGGAAGATATGGGAAAGTTTGAAACCTCCTAGAGACTTGTCAAATGGCTTAGACCAAAATTCTGATAGTGATATGGATAATAAAGTCCAGGCTGAGGTGGTCTCAGATGGAGATGAGGAACTTGTTGGGTACTGGAATAAAGGTTACTCTTGTTATGCTTTAGCAAAAAGACTGATAACATTTTGCCCCTGCCCTAGAGATTTGTGAAATTTTTTGGAAGAAACTTCTAAGCAGCAAAGCATTCAAGAGGTGATTTAGGGGCTGTTAAAAGCATTCAGTTTTATGTATTCACAAAGTTAGGGTTTGGAATTAGAACTTATGTTTAAAAGGGAGGCAGAACATACAAGTGGAAAATTTGCAGCCTGATGATGCGATAGAAAAGAAAAACCCATTTTCTGAGGAGAAATTCAAGCTGGCTGCAGAAATTTGCATAAGTAACAAGGAGCCAAATGTTAATGGCCAAGATATTGGGGAAAAACATCTCTGGGGCATGTCAGGGTTCTTCACAGCAGCCCGTCCCATCACAGGCCCAGAGTATTGGGAGGAAAAAGTAGTTTTGTGGGTCAGACCCAGAGCCTTGTTGCTTTGTGCAGTCTCAGGCCTTAGTGCCCTGCATCCTAGCCGTGGGTAAAAGGGGCCAATGTACAGCTCAGTTCATTGCTTCAGAGGGTACAAGTCTGAAGTCTTGGTGGCTTCCACATGGTGATGTGTCTGTGGGTGCACAGAAGTCAAGAATAAGGGTTTGGGAACCTCTGCCTAGATTTCACAGGATGTATGGAAATGCCTGGATGTCCAGGCAGAGGTGTGCTGCAGGGGCAGAGCCCTCATGGAGAACCTCTGCTAGGGCAGTGCAGAAGGGAAATGTGGGTGGGAGCCCCCACATAGAGTCCCCACTTGGGCACTGCTTAGTGGAGCTGTGAGAAGATGGCCACTGTTCTCCAGACAGCAGAATGGTAGATCCGCTGACAGCTTACACCATATGCCTGGAAAAGCCACAGACACTGAACACCAGCTCGTGAAAGCAGCCGGGAGGAGGTCTTTCCTGTGCTGTTCTAGTGATAGTGAATAAGTCTCATGAGATTCAATTGTTTTATAATGGGAAGATCCCCTGCACATGCTCTCTTGCCTGCCACCATGTAAGACATGACTTTGGTCCTCCTACACTTTCTGCCATGATTGTGAGGACTCCCTAGCCATGTGGAACTGTGAGTCAAACCTCTTTACTTTATAAATTTCCCAGTTTCTGGTATGTATTTATTAGCAGTATGAGAATGAACTAATACCACTAATTACATTTTAACAAACTAATTGGATAAAGTTTTAACAAATACCTTATACATATGCACTTATGTGTACCAGGAGCTTAGAACAATACCTAGTCTATAAAATTTCTGTTCCATAAATATTTTTAAATTATTGTGTAGTTCATTTAGAATCTCCAAATTATAAATGTTCCATCTATTTTAAAAAGTTCATCACTATGAATAAATAATAGTAGGCTACTGATGATTCTGGATTGTAAATCTGAATTTCCCCAATGTAGCATGTGGTAGCTCAAGTGACATATAACACTGACATAGTTTAAGCTTCAAATGATCTCTAATATTTAAATTGACATGATTTATAGAAAGAGTCTTTGTATGTGTATATATCTATATATTTTTGAATTACACAAAGATATTTCAAGAATGCTCATTTGCACGGACATATTTGTATAGGATAAGACTTTTCAGAGAAGAATTTAGATGAAAGATAAATCATGTCATAAATGTCTCAGTTGTATAGATATTTCCCAGAAAGGAAAACTTTGAAATCATTTCCTTAATATGACTATTAAAATGGCTATAATTTTATAATATGCATTAAATGATTAATTGATTTTCATAAAACAGTTGTAGAATTACAGTATAATAGGTCAAGAATATTTTACTCATAAATTTTAGGTATACAGGGTCTTGGTCACTTTTATTTCTTAAAACCTTAAAGTAATATGAAAACTCATTCAATAGATAATTATTGAGCACTAGCAGCAGTCACTCTGATACATGACCGAGATTTTTTTTTTTAATTAAAGAAAATATTTTTACTTTCATTGTGTGTTTCTATGAGTGTATATGTGGGCAAGTGTTGTATATTTTACAGAAATAAGGAGTGAACATACACATTAAGAGATAACAGCAATCACTGGTTGGAATATTCTTACAGTGCCATGTATGAAGAGAGAGAAGTGCTCAAGAAAATCCTAAAGACAGCTACTTGGTAAAAGTGATATCTGTGCTGGGTTTTTAGGAATACAAATATTAACTAGAAAAAAAGGTTGGATGTTGAGGATGAGAGTGTATATCAGGAACCATGAACAGCTTTGTACAAACACAGGAATCTAAGTTTTCTAAATTAAGATGTAAAAGAAGTAAAGTACCAGGTGAAATAAAGCAAGAAAGAGTTTTAATACCAGAGCTATTCAGCAAATGATCTTTGATTATTAGTTATAAATAGTTTTATTCTAAGAAGTACAGATAATTTATTTCCTACTGGTTCTTTAGAAAAGCTCCAGTCAACAAACCAAAAAGACAGACTTTACTGTTTTTGATAAAATCTTTAGTATAAAAGTTAATTGTTATTACATACTCACACACACACACACACATATAATACACATATATAATACATAAAATACATGTAATAATCAATGGTTAAAAATAGTGGGTTTAAATTTCATTGGTAAGATAAAAGTGCAATGCTTCTAATGAAAAACAAACTGTATTTTCCAAAGAAAGCATGCAAAAATGCCAGGACTTTCACTATTTACTGTTTCAAAGCAACCATTGAGGTTTACAAATAATCTGGTTTCATTGACATAATCATTGAATATTGAGGAGTCAGTCAATTATTAAATGCCAATACTATTGTTATTTGTAATGTAAGTGACCGATAGACATGGCTGGAAGCAGCTCCAGATTTAGAGAACTGTGCCTATTTAAAACGTAAATTTAAAGAGGAGAGGCTAGATGATAGACTAGAAGTCTCCACCAATCATCTTCCCCCACCCCACAAGGATAACAATTTTTCCACACAAAAAAAGGCACATTCATAAGAACCAAAAATGAAGTGAGCACTCACAGTACCTGGGTTTAACTTCATTTCACTTAAAGAGGCACTGAAAAAGTAAGATAAACAGTCTTGAATAGCCAATGCCTCCCTTCTCCCAACCCCCCAGAAGTGGCCATTCTGCATGGAGAGAAAAATCTGCACACTTGAGAGAGTGAGAGAGAAACAATTGTGAGACATTATGTTGAACTCAGTGCTTTCCTGTCACAACAGAAAGCAAAACCTAACTGAACTCAGCTGATGCTCACCTATGGAGGTAGTATTTAAACCAGCCCTAGCCAGAGGGGAATGGACTATTACAGCAGTTGGAACTTGAGTTACTGCAAGCCTTGCTACCTTGGGCCAGAGTGCTCTGGGGCTCTCAATAAAGTTCAGCTTTATTTATTTAATCCTTATTTATTCAACTCATGGCAGTCTAGGCTGCAACTCTTAGGCAAGTCCTATTGTTGAACTGGGCTCAGAGCCAGTGGACTGGAGGGGCACATAACAAACTGAATAACAGCTGGGATGGCTAAGGGAGGGCTGATGCCACTCCTTCCCCACCCCTAACCCCAAGCTGCAGAGCTTGTGGCTCTAAAAAGACCCCTTCATTCTACTTGAAGAGAGAGAGGGGTGGGAAGGAGAGGGGAGGGGAGGGGTGGGAAGGGGAGGGGAGGGGTGGGAAGGGGAGGAGACAGAAGAACAGGGAGAACTTTGTCTTGCATCTTAGATACCATCTCACTCACTGCAGGAAAGAGTACTAGTCAGAGTTGTGAAACCCTCTTTCCAGGTCCCAGCTCCAGGAAAACATTTCTAAACACATGCTGGGCTAGAAGGAAACTTACTTTCTTGAAAGGAAGGACCTAGTTTTGGCAGAATTGATCACTTGCTAACTGAAGAGCCCTTGGGTCCTGAATAACCAGCAGCAACACCCAGGTAGTACTTTGTGGGCCTCGCGTAAGACTCTGTGACTTCCTGGCTTCCAGTTAAACTCTCAGCACATTCCCAGTTGTGGTGGATATGGGGAGAGACTTCCTCTGCTTGAGAAAAGTAGAGAGAAGGAAAGGGGACTTTGTCTTGCACCTTAGGTACAAGCTCCGCCACAGGAAGATAGAGTACAAAATGATCCCTTGGGGTCCTTGAATCCAGGATTTGGATTTTGCATGGCATTTCTGGATCTGCCTTGGGCCAGAGGGGAACCCACTGCCCTGAAGCTTGAGCCCAAGGCCAGGAAATATTCACCACAAGCTGACTGAAGAACTTCTGACCCTTAAGGAAATATTAGCAGTGCCTGACAGTTCTCCCTATAGGGCCTGTGGTGGTGGTGGCCATGGGGTGAGGCTCCTGTGCCTCAGGAAATGTGAGGGATAAGTGGGAAGGACCACTTCCACAAATCTTGTGGTTTGAGTGCCAGCTCAGCCACAGTACAACAGAACACCAGGTAGACTTCTAAGGTTTTTGATTCTGGACCCTGGCTTTAAGACATAACCTCTGGACCCAGCTGCGGCTTGAAGGAAATTGATTCCCCAAAGGGAAGGACATAGGCCACCAGCCATTAGTAAAGCCCCAGGGTTTTGAGTGAACACAGATGGTAGCCAGGTAGTGGCTATAGCAGACTTTGGGTGAGACCCAATGCTGTGCTGGCTTCAGGTCTGAACCAGTGCAATCCAAGTGGTGGTGGCCACAAGGGTGTTTACGTCACTCCACCCCTAGCTCCAGCCAGCTCAGAACTGATAGACTCCATTTATTTGGGAGAAAGTAAGGGAAAAGAACAGGAGTTTCTGTCTGGTAATCCAGACAATTATTTTGGATCTTGTCCAAGACCTTGGAGGTGGTATCTCTGAATCTGCAAGAGCCACAGAATTACTGGGCTTGGGGTGCCCGCTAACGCAGATACAGCATAGTTCACGACATACAGTCCTTTTGGACCTGGAAAACCCTTCTAAAAGTGTAGGTACAAACAAGCCCAAACTCTGAAGACTACAATAAATACCTAACTCTTCAATGACCAGACAGAGACAGATATTCCTAAGTACGAAGACCATCCAGGAAAACATGATCTCATCAAAGGAACCTAATAAGACATGATGGACCAACCCTGAAGAAACAGGGATATGTGACCCTTCATACAGATAATACAAAATAGCACTTGTGAGGAAACTCAAAAATATTGAAGATAAGAAAGAATTCAGAATTCTATCAGATAAACTTAACAAAGAGATTGACATAACTAAAATAAAGCAAGCAGAAATTCTTGAGCTGAAAAATGCAATTGGCAAACTAAAGAATGCATCACAGTTTCTTAAAAACAATTGATCTATCAGAAGAAAAAATTAGTTAGCTTGAAGATAGGCTATTTAAAAATACAAAGTCAGAGGAGACAAAAGAAAAAGGATAAAAAACAATAAATCACACCTACAGGATCCGGAAAATACCCTCAAAGGGGACAATCTAAGAGTTTTTGGCCTCAAATAGGATGTTAAGTAAGACATGGGGATACAAGGTTTATTCAAAGGGATAATAAAAGTGAACTCCCCAAACCTAAAAAAGAAGATATCAATATACAAGTAAAAGAAGGTTATGGAACACCATGAAGATTTAACCTAAAGAAGACTACCTCAAGGCATTTAATAATCAAATTCCCAAAGATCAAGGGGGGGGGGGGGAAAGATCCTAAAAGCAGCAAGAGAAAAGAAACAAAGAATATAATACAGAGGTCCAACATGTCCAGTAGCAGCCATTTTAATGGAAACTATACAGGCTAGGAGAGAGTGGTATGAAGTATTTAAAGTGCTTAAGGAAAAAAGCAAAACCAAAACCAAAAACAAAAAACTTTTACCCTAGAATAGTAAACCTGCTTAAAATATCCTTCAAGCAGGAAGAAGAAATAACAACTTTCCCAAAAAAAAGCTGAGGAATTTCATTAATACCAGATTGTCCTACAAGAAATATTAAAGGGAGTACTTCTGTTATAAAGAAAAGGTTTTTAATGAGCAATAAGAAATCATCTGAAGATACAATATTCACTGGTAATAGTAAGCACACAGAAAAACATGTAACACTGTAACACTGTAACAGTGGTGTGTAAACTACTCTTAAATAGAAAGGTTAAATGATGAAACAATCAAAAACAACAACTACAACAACTTTTAAAGACATAGATAAGACAGAGCAAGACTCCGTCTCAAAAAAAAAGAGAAAAAATTAGATATAGATAAGATATAAACAGAAACAACAAAAAATAAAATAGGAGGGGAACAAAGTTATAGCATAGGGTTCTTATTAGTTTTATTTTTGCTTGTTTGCTCATGTTTGTTTATGCAAAAAGTGTTAAGTTGTTAGCTTAAAATAGTGGGTTGTAAGAGACTATTTGCAAGCCTTATAGTAATCTCAAATCAAAAAATTTGAAACACAACAAATAAAAATAAAGAAATTAATTCCCATCACCCAAGAAAATTACCTTTAGTGAAAGAAGGACAAGAAGGAAAGAAAGAAGAAAGGGAAGACCACAACAAAACCGGAAAACAAATAACAAAATGGCAGTAGTAAGTTCTCACTTATCAATAATAACATTAAGCATACATGGACTAAACTCTCCAATCAAAAGACATAGAATGGTTAAATCAATTAAAAAAAAACCAACCCAAGATCCAATAATCTGTTACTTACCAGAAACACACATCACCTAAGAAAACACACATAGAGTGAAAATAAAGGGAAGGAAAGAGATATCCCATGACAATGGAAACCAGAAAAGGATAGGAGTAGCTATAGTTATATGAGATAAGCAGATTCCATGGCAACAATTGTAAGAAAAGACAAGGGAGGTCACTATATAATGACAAAAAGATCAAATCAACAAGAAGATATAACAATTGTAAATATATATGCACCCAACACTGAAGCACCAAGTTTATAAAGCAAACATTAGAGCTAAATAGAGAGCTAGACCTCAGTACAATAATAGCTGGAGATACTTTAACATCCACTTTCAGCATTGCACAAATATTCCAGAGAGAAAATCAGCAAAGAAACATTGGACTTAACCTGTACTATAGACTAAATGAACTTAATAGATATTTATGACACATTTCATCCAACAGCTACATGATACACATTCTTTTCCTCAGTATAGGGATCATTCTCAAGAGTAGACCATATGTTACATAACAAAACAAATCTTGTTTTTTTTTTTTTTTTTGAAAAATTTGAAATAATATTAGGCATCTGCTCTGACCACAGTGGAATAAAACTAGAAATCAATAAAAGGAGGAATTTTGTAAACTATACAAATAAAGGAAAATGAAACAATATGCTCCTTAATGATCAGTGGGTCAATAAAGAGATAAATAAGGAAATCAAAACACTTCTTAAGTGATAATGGAAATGCAACATACCAAAATCTATGGGATACAATCAAAGCATTACTAAGAGGAAAGTTTATAGCAAACTAAAAAAGAAGACAACTTCAAATAACCTAAGAATTCATCTTAAATAACTAGAAAACACAAGCTAACCAAACCCCAAATTAGTAGAAGAAAAAAATAAATAAAAAAGATTAGAGTGGAAATAAATGAAAATGAAGTAAAGGAAACAATATAAAACATCAAAGAAACAAAAAGAAGTTTTTTTTTTTTTAAAGTTAAACAAAATTGGCAAACCTTTAGCAAGACTAAGAAAAAAAAAAAAGAGACAAGATCCAAATAAAATCAGAGATGTAAGAGGAGAGATTGCAACAGATACCACAGAAATTCAAAAGACCATTAGTGGCGACTATGAGCAACTACATGCCAATAGTTTGAAAACTCTAGAAGAAATACACAAATTCCCAGACATATACAACATACTGAACCATGAAGAACTCCAAAACTCAAACAGACCAATAACAAGTAACGAGATGGAAGCCATAATAAAAAGCCTCCTAGTAAGAAAAATACGAGAACCTGATGACTTTACTGCTGAATTGAACCAAGCATTTAAGAACAACTAGTAGCAATCATACTCAAACTATCTGAAAAAATAAAGAAGGAGGGAATACTTCCAAACTCATTCTATAAGACCATATTGCCGTGATAACAAAACCAGGAAAAGACACACTGAAAACACACACACACACACGCACATACACACAACAGGTCAACATCACTGATGACTACTGATACAAAAATCCTCAACAATTACTAGCAAACCGAATTAACATATTAAAATGGTTATTCATCATGAGGAAGGGGAATGTATCCCAGGGAGACAAGGATGATTTGACACAGGCAAGTCAATCAGTGTGATACAAAATATCAATAGGATGAAGAACAAAAACCATACAATCGTTTCAATTGATGCTGAAATAGTGTTTGATAAAATTGAACATCCCTTTCTGATAAAAGCCCTCAAAAAGCTGGGTTTAGAAAGAGCATACCTCAACATAATAAAAGCCACATACAGCAGACACACAGCTAGTATCATACTGAACGGGGGAAAACCTGAAAGCCTTTTCTTTATGGTCTGGACCATGACAAGAATGACCACTCTCACCGCTGTTATTCAACAGAGTACTGAAATCCTAGCTAGAGCAATCAGACAAGAGAAAGAAATAAAAGATATCCAAATTGGAAAGGGAGAAGTCATGTTATCTTTGTTCCAGATGATATAATCTTATACTTGGAAAAACCTAAAGATGCCACCAAAAAGCTTTTAGAACTGATGAACAAATTCAGTAAAGTTTCAGGATACAAAATCAACATACAAAAATCAGTAGCAATTTTATATACCAACAATTAAAATTCTGAAAAAGAAATTAAGAAATTAATTGTGTTTGCAATAACTCCAAATAAAAGAAAATACCTCGACTTAACCAAAGAAGTAAAAGATTTATACAATAAAAAAGCTATAAAACATTGATGTAAGGAATTGAAGGACACCAAAAAGTAGAAATATATTCCATGTTCATGGATTGGAAGAATCAATATTGTTAAAATGTACATACTACCCAAAGTAATCTATAGATTTAATGCAATTCATATTAAAATAGCAAATATATCCTTCATATAAATAAAAAATATCATAAAATGTATATGGAACCACAAAAGACCCAGAATAACCAAAGTTATCTTAAGCAAAAGGAACAAAACTGGAGGAATCACATTACTTGGCTTAAATTATAATACAGAGCTAAAGTAACCAAAATGGCATGGTATTGGCATAAAAAAGACAGACCAGTGGAATAAAATAGGGAACCCAGAAATAAATCCATACATCTACAGTGAACTCATTTTCAACAAAGGTTCAAAGAACATACATTGGGTAAAGGACAGTCTCTTCAATAAATTGCACTGAGAAAACTAGATATCCATATGCAGAAGAAAGAAATCAGACTCCTATTTTTTTCCATATACAAAATCCCACCAAATAAAACTACTAAAAGAAAACACTGGGAAAACTCTTCAGGACATTGGAGTAGGCAAAGATTTCTTGAGCGATAACTCACAGACCCAGACAATCAAAGGAAACATGGACAAATGGGATCACATCAAATTAAAAAGCTTCTGCACAGAAAAAAAAAAAAAATTAACAAGCTGAAGAGACAACTCACAGAATGGCAGAAAATATTTGTAAACTACCCATCTGACAAGACATTAATAACCAAAATATATAAGGAGCTCAAACAACTCTATAAGAAAAAAATCAAACAATCAGATTTAAAAATGGGCAAAATATCTCAATATACATTTCACAAAAGACATAAAAATGACAAACAGGTAAGTGAAAAGGTACTCAGCACCATTGACTATTAGAGAAATGTATATCAAAACTGCAATGAGACATCATCTCGCTCCAGTTAAAATGGCTTTTATCCAAAAGGCAAGCAATAAAAAATACTAGTGAAGACGTGGAGGAAAAGGAATCCTTGTACACTGTTGGGAATAATGCAAATTTGTACAACCACTCTGGAGAACAGTTTGGAGGTTCCTTAGAAAACTAAAAACAGAGCTACTGTACAATCCAGCAATCCCACTATACACAAAAGAAAGGAAATCAGTATATTGAAGAAATATCTGCACTCTCATGTTTATTGCAACACTGTTCACAATAGTAAAGATTTGGAAGCAGCCTAAGTCTCCATCAACAGATAAATGGAAAAAGAAAATGTGGTACATAAACACGTAATTATCATTCAGCCATAGAAAATAAAGAGATCCTGTCATTAGCAACCACATGGATGGAACTGGAGATCACTATCTTAAGTGAAATAAGCCAGGCAGTGAAAGACAAGCACCACATGTTCTCACTAATCTGTGGGAGATAAAAATTAAAGCAAACTCATGGAGATGGAGAGCAGAAGGATGGTTACCAGAGGCTGGAAAGGGTAGCTGAGGGTGGGTAAGTGGGGGATATTTAATGGGCACAAAAATACAGTTAGAATAATAAGTAAGTCCCAGTATTTTTGAGCATAAGAAAGTGACTATAGCAGAAAAATAATTTAATTGTACATTTAAAAAGAATTAAAAGTAATTAGATTGCTTGAAACACGAGGACAAACACTTGAGGCGAGGGATACCCTATTTACTCTGATGTAATTCTTATACATGGCATGCCTGTGTCAAAATATCTTATGTAAGCCATAAATACATATACCCACTACGTATCCACAAAAAATAAAAATTACAGTTAAAAAATAAACAAAATGTAAAGGTGTCAATATTGTAGAGGCTGTCCAGAAGCACTAAGCTACATCCAGGGGATTGTACTAATCTTGATCATTTACGCACAAATATTTCTCTTATTTTTGTGACAGACTTCCTGATACCAAGGTGAACAAACTCACCTAATATTTTGATAATATTCAACTGGTCTGAGACCTGGCCAAATACTTTGTAGAGTTTTAAAACTGGAATTTACCAGTATTAATATTTTTTCTTATATTTTTCTGCAACAAGAAAAATGTTCCACCTCATATTTACATCTAGAAAAGTAATTTTGAAAGGCAAATAATAGAAATCAAGTATAGTTACACTCCAAATAATAACACTTTGGTCAATGATGGACTGCATATAGAAATGTGGTCCCACCAGCCAAGCCAATATGGTAAAACCCCATCTCTACTAAAAATACAAAAACTAATGGGGTGTGGTGGCACGTGCCTGTAGTCCCAGCTGCTCGGGAAGCTGAGGCAGGAGAATTGCTTGAACCCAGGAGGCAGAGGTTGCTGTGAGCTGAGATCACACCACTGCACTCCAGGCTGGGTGACAGAGCAAGACTCTGTCCAAAAAAAAAAAGAGAAATGTGGTCCCAGAAAATTATGATGGAGATGAAAATATTATATTGCCTACTGATATTGTAGATATCATATCATCATAGGGAAATGCATTACCTTTTCTATGTTGAGATACATTTAAATACACAAATATCATTGTGTTACAATTGCCCACAGTATCTGCTGTAGTAACATGCTATACAGGTTTGTAGCCCAGGAGCAACAGGCACATAGCATAGGTGTGTAGTAAGGTGCACCACCTAAGTTTATATAGGTACACTCCATTATTTTTGCACAATGATGAAATTGCCTAATGACATATTTATCAGAATGGATTTCAGTTGTTAAGTGATGTATGACCGTAATATTTTTAGAATACCAAGTGGAAATAACAACACAACCTTCACACTAATAAATACACAAGGCATTATCTATGAAACTTATGGAAACGTCAATGATATTTCTAAAGCTTCCTCAACAATTTATTGAGAGTCATTGTAAGAAATTCTTAGTGATAAATGTCAAGACAGGAATGGCAGTTAGGCATGGATTAGAAAGTTAGAAAATTATTAAAAGTAATTTGTGAGATAAAGTGATATAGCAATTTTATCTAAAACAAATTATAATGTACACTGCATACAATTCAATATATGTTTCGGAAATATGTAAGTCACAAATAGCAAAGTGTAGAGAACTCAATATTCTTTGGTTATGATACCTTCTCAGAGGGCTGACTCTACTTTTTAATGTATTCTGTTAGTTCTATAGAGAACAAAAGTGTTATAAGGGCAACATAGGTCAAACTAACATTAATTATCAGATGTATTCTCAGGAAAATCCATGATGCTAGCAATGTTACAATGATCCTAGCCTCAGGTTAATGGATAAAATTGAGAGACTGGCAAAGGTTTAATCAATGTAAGAAGAAGGAAAGAGAGACTGAGAGAGAATATAGATTCAGACCAATAATAAGAGAAAATATAAAAATTAACTCTATGTTAGTTATTCATAAGTTTGTGCTTTAACATTTAGGTCAACTACATTGTTTTACAGTTGCCAAGCAAATTTTCATAAACATCCTTATACCTATACTTTGTATACCTGTCTGATTGCATAACAAAGACAGATTCCTACAAACAGGACTGCTGGAATAAAAGAGATACATGTGCTCTTCTTGAGGCTTTTGATGTTTTCCAAACAGCTATTCATTATTTTACACCATTTTTACACTACTCTCAACATATATGAGAATATACACCATATTCAATGTTGGGTAGCATTACTCAATATTTTAATTTATAGTCAATAAGTGACATATCATTAATGTTTAGCCCATAATTCATTTGTTTACTAGGAAGGTTGAAATATTTTTACATGCATATTAGCCATCTGTATTGTTCATTCAGAATATTACTCCTTAAAATTGATTAAGCAATATTATATATATTACCTTGTTTGATAATGAAAATAAAAATGTAGAAAAGGCTTGCATTAGTATGCATATTTAGACATATTAAACTGAAACTAAGTAAATTTGAAAGACTTGTCCAGAGTTAAATGCACATAGTAGGTCCAGGACTCGAATCAAGATTTCCGGGATCATACCCTCTGATCTATTTCCTACATTTATTCTGCTATATGTTACCTAAGCTGCCTAACTCTTCAGGTCTGGCTGATTTGGTTGTCATGCATATATTCATGTCTCTTTCATTGAGTGCTCTTTATTTGTCAGGTGCTCTTCTAAGCGCAGTTGATATATCTGTGACAAAGTAGAAAATATTCTCTTTTAAAATAACATTTTCACTATAGTTGAGAGGAACAGATGTTAAAACATATAAACAAGTTAATTCTATAGAATATTGGACAGTGAAAAGTGCTGTGGATGAAACAAAGCAGAGAGGGCCAAAGGGCATGTAGTGAGGGGAGGGATAGCAATTTCAAATAGAGTGATTAGGGAAGGTGTATGAATTTTCTATTTTGGTGTAACAAATTACCACAAATTTAGCAGCTTAATCAGCCCACATTTATTCCATGATCTGCATACCTGTCCTTTCATCCATCAAGAAGTTGGCTAGGGTATATTTTCATCTGGAGGATTGTCTGTGGAAAATGTCCACTTCCAAGCTTTCTAATACTATTAGTGGAATTCATTTCCTTGTGGTAGTACGACTGAGAGCCTGGGCTTCTTATTGGCTGTCAGTCAAGGCAATTCCAAGCAACTAGAGGCTGACAGCAGTTTCTTGTCCCTGAGGTTTTTCATAAGACTCACTGAAATCATGACAGCGCATTCAAAGTTATCAAGGAAGTATCTCTCTCTCTCTCCATTCTGCAAAGTATATAAAGCAACCTAGTCAATGGAGTGTTATCTCACCGATTTTTCATATTTTGTCAGTTAGAAACAAGTCACAGGTTCCATCCACATGCAAGGGAAGGGAATTATATAAGGCATGACTCACTGGGAAGCACTTTAGAGTGTGTTCACCATAGAAGTTCGCATTGACAAGGTGACATTTGAGCATAGACTTTTAAGAAATGTGAAATAACCGAAACAGATATCTCAGGGAAAACTCTCCAGACAGAGAGAACATTCAGAGTGAAATAATGAATTTGCAGGTCATTTTTGTTTTGACCATTGCTCGTAGTTGCATGGTAGCACAGATGCTCTTTAGCTGCAAGTTTTAAAAGAGTGGGAAAAGAAGAGTTCTCTGAACCACGACACTGGGCAAGTGACATTTGACAGAGGAAAAGAAAACTCAGACCTGGTTTATAGATGGTCCTGTGTGACATGCAGGCACCTTTTGAAATAGACAGCTGCAGCACTACAGGCTTTTTTGTTTGCTTGTTTGTTTGTTTGTTTGAGATGGAGTCTCACTCTGACGCCCAGGCTGGAGTACAGTGGCGCAATCTCGGCTCACCGCAACCTCCTTCTCCCAGGTTCAACCGATTCTCCTGCCTCAGCCTCCTGAGTAGATGGGACAATATGCACATGCCATCATGCGCAACTAATTTTTGTATTATTAATAGAGATGGGTTTTCACCATGTTGGCCAGGCTAATCTTGAACTCCTGACCTCAGGTGATCCACCCACCTCTGCCTCCCAAAGTGCTGGGATTACAGGCATGAGCCACTGTGACCAGCCTACAGTTCTTTTCTGGGACTACAATGAAGAGCAGTGATGACAGGAATTCCTCTCAATGGGAAGAACATCAAGTAGTGAATTTTGTTGTTCATTGTTTTTGGAAGGAGAAATAGCGAGATGTAAAATTATATACCAATTCATGAGCTGTGGCCAATGAGTTGGCTGGATGGTTAGAAACTTGCAAGAAACATGATTTAAAAATTGGTAACAAGAAGGACTGGGTATGTGGATAGACTTCTGCAGGTGGGAGAAAAACAGGGAGACATTTGTGTCCCACATAAATGCTCAGCAAAAGGTCACCTCAGCAGAGAAGGTTTTAATAATCAGGTAGATAGCCTCTTTCCCCAGCTGCCTGTGTCATTGCCCCGTGAACTCATGAACAAAGAGGCCATTGTGGCAGGAACGCGGGTCATACATGGGCTCAGCAATGTGGACTTCCACTCACCAAGGTAGACCCGGCTATGGCCATCACTGAGAGCCCAATGCCAGCAGCAACAGAGACCACCACTAACCCCCGATACAGCACTATTCCGGGGAATGATCGGCCAGCTGCCTGGTGGCAGGTTGAGTATATTGGATGGCTTTCATCACGAAAGGGGCAGTGTTACCATCTTCCTGGAGTAGAAACTTACTCTGGGTATGGACTTGCCCTCCCTGCACTCAATGATTCTCACAAAACTATCATCTGTGGACTAGCTTATCCACATTTATGATATTCCACACGCAGCGTTTCTCTAATCAAGGTACTCACTTCACAGCAAATGAAGTATAGCAATGGGCCCAGGCTCAAGAAATTATTTTCTCTTACCATGTTTTCTATCACCCTGAAGAAACTGGTTTGTTAGAATGGTAGAATGGCCTTTCAAAAGCTCAGTTACATAGGAAATTTTTCAAAAGACCAAAGAATGGGTGAAAAAAAGATATTTTTCTCTCCTTATTTGTTGAAACAGGCACTTTACACTAAACACTTAGTTTAATGTGGTATGGTGGTTTCTAGTGTGGAATACCATCATATATATACCTCTCCCCTACTGGTTGATGTCTAGGTTGTTTCTGATTCCCATTATTACAAACAGGTATATAGTGAAGTCTTTTTACATAAAACTTTGTACATGTGCAAGTATCTCTGAAGGATAAATAACTTAAAAGGAAAAGTTGTTAGAACAAAGCATATATATGGACTTTATGGACTTTAAATTTAAATTTTAAAATAAATACTGTTTGATTACCCTCCTCCACCCCAAGAAAGAAAATTCAGGTACAACTCCAGCCAGGTGGCAATACCAGGCAGAGTTTGAGTAACATTCTCCAGAAGGCTGTATATGTTCATCCAATATATGATGTTGTTTTCCTTACAACCAGGATTCATGGTTCCAAGAATCAAGAGGCAAACATGGGACAGGCACACTCCCTCTTACCACTATTGATCTACTTACTAGCAAAGTTTTGGCTTCCTATTTATGGTACCTTATGTTCTGCTGGCCTAGAAGTCTTAGTTCCAAAGGAAGGAATGCTTCCATCAGGAGACACATTAATTATTCCACTGAACTGGAAGTTAAGACAGAATGGGTTAAGCTACAGCTACCCACTTTGAGCTCCTTATGTGTCTGTATCAACAGGTAAAGGGGGGAGTTACTGTGCTGGGTGGGGTTACTGATTTTGATTACCAAGGGGAAATTGGACTACTATTGCACAATGGAGGTAAGGAAGATTATATCTGGAATACATGACATCCCATAGGGCATACCTTAGTATTACCATTTCCTGTGACTGACATCAGTGGAAAAATAGAACAATTCAGGCAAGACTAATAATGGACAAGACCCTCAAAAATGAAGTCTTGAGGCATCCTACTAGTCAAGGAATGACTATCAACTGAAGTGCTTGTTGAGGGTGAAGGGAGTGGGTAATAAAAGAAAGCATTTGTAAATACTGGCGATAACCATGTGGCCAGTTACAGAAATGAGGACTTCAATTGACTTGACAATATTTTCCTTATTTTATATAAATATGTGTGTGTGTGTGTGTACTAGTTGTGCCTTATCTGCATGGAATACATTCCAAAAGCCCCAGTGGATGTCTAAAACCACATATAATACCAAATCCTACATTTACTGTTTTTTCCTGTATGTATACACACGCACACCTATGATACAGTTTAATTTATAAACTAGGCACAGTAAGAGATTAACAATAATTAATAATAAAATAGAACAATTATAACAATATACTGTAATATAAGTTATGGGAATATAGTCTTTTTCTTTTTTTCAACATATTTGATTGTACTATACTCATCTATTTTCAGAACACAGTTGACAGTGAGTAACTAAAACTGCAGATAAGGGGATACCACTGTATACACGCACACACACACACACACACACTTGTTTTTCTTTTTTATCCTTTTATGATATGACATAATATGTATTGAATTACATCATAATATTTAAGTATTATTAATTTTACATCATAGTGTTTAAGTTAAGGATATTAAGGAGAAAAGTGAACATTATCCAATGACTTTAAATTATCTTCTGGGGAAAGGATTAGTATGTTTTGGGTTGTATGCAGAATAGTTGTATCATGTTAGACAGAGTGTGACCTTGTTATTACATTTATTTGGAGATTAAGTTAGGGTTAAGATGTGTATGGGTGTCAAGTTAACTTAGAAAGAGGTGAACTTGTGATGGTTAATTGCATGTGTAAACTTGACTAGGCCATGGTATCTATATATTGGTCAAACACTAGTCTAGATTTTACTGTGAATATGTTTTTTAGATAAGATCAATATTTAAATCAGTAGACTTTGAGTGAAGTAGATTACCCTCCATAATATGGTGAGCCTCATTTAATCAATTGAAGCACAGCAGAAAAATCAATAGATTCCTAGTCTTTAATAGCATCATTGAATTACAGCATCAGCCTTTGACAGATTACCTATGCAATTTTTTTTTCATCTTACTCTGGCTCCTAAGCTGGAGTCCAGTGGTGCAATCTCAGCTCACTGCAAACTCTGTCTCTCAGGTTCAAGCATTTCTCCTGCCTCAGCCTCCCAAGTAGCTGGGACTACAGGCACATGCAACCATGCCCAGCTAATTTTTGTATTTTTAGTAGAGACGGGGTTTCACCATATTGGCCAGGATGGTCTCCATCTCTTGACCTCGTGATCCACCCGCCTTGGCCTTGAAAGTGCTGGAGTTACAGGCGTCAGCCACCGTGCTCAGCCAATCTTTTTAGAGTCAACTTTGAAATGTCTCTTATTTACAGTTGAATGTAATCTTATCTTAGATATTCACTTACCAGACATTGTTCCTTGATAATTCTCTTTATATTTTTAGACTTCTGTCTCCTCATACGATGTGTAAAATTCCTTCAAGTTTTTATATTCTAAGCTCTATATTTCCAATACCATCTTTCAAGTTGGAGTGAGTTAGTATGAAATTAAGTATATATTTAGATTAATAACAAGAATTACCTTGTTAAGTGTTTTCCCTACTACAAGTAAATACATTGCTCTCTTGTTCCAATATTTTTGGTTATAGTTTCATATTTCTTAGTGAGTTAATATATTATCCACTATTACTGTTTCCATAAGCTTAAAGCTTCCTTTGAATCCCAGAGAGTTGTTTCTGTCAAGAACTATTTTTTACAAGCTTTTTAAAAACCTAAGTGTGATTTTTACCTTGTAGAGAAGTAATACCATCAAATAATTACAACTCAATCACCAACTCTATTTCCTGAATCAATTTAGCTCTCTTCAATGACACTATGCAAAAGGTTCTATTAGAATGTTAGCAAATATCCTTCTTTGGAGAAGGTTAAGATATTCTAGTGGATGGTATCACACATTAATGTGTAATTTTGTTCTAGTCATTATTTAATCAATGGCATTCTGCTGAATGAACCTGTGGAAGACTTTAAAATTTCCTTTCCCATTACTACCATGAATGTGTATCGTTTGGATTTTTCTCATGGCAGCTTTAAAAGCATCTAATCTCTTAATGACATATCAGATCTGAACAATATCTTTCCCCAAGGCCTCTCGTTCTTTAGATTCCATTAACTCAAGTTTCTCTTTGTGTACAAAATCTCATTCTAGTTCTAATATAAAAGTCTTTGCAATCTGTGCATGTTATGTCTAAAACTGATTTTCTGACCATTCAGTTCATTTTCTTAAGTGCTGGATCAGAAGTGTCTCATGCATTGCAAGTGCTCATGAATACTTTTCAAATTGAATTCACATAGGATGGCAGTGATTAACTTCTTCAGAGAATAGGAGGCTTTGAAAATTTTCTAACAAAAATATTGGATAGTACAGTGAGAGTAATAGAAACTCATGTGTAACAGGTGTTGATGCTATTATTTTTTAATATATATACAAACAACTGAATGCCCAATGATTGAAGAATGGTTAAGAGATATGGCTCAACTTTATACAGATATACCTTGCAGTTATTACCAATAATGTTAATAGCTGTAAAATATTTGAGATATTCTTGGACTAAAATGTTATCTTTTAAATGCAAATTTTTTTACAATGTAATCACAAGTATCTGCATCTATAGAAATAGAGTAAAAATGCCAGAAAATATACAAGATGCTAATTATATTTCTCTTTGTACAGTAAATATGGTATTATTTTACTTTTATTTTCCACCTTTTATTTTCCTAACAAATGGGAAATATGTTATTTCCCATTTTCTTCTGACTAGTATGTTTTACACAGATAAGAGTTTCTTAAATTTAAATTTGAAATATAAAAATAAAATTTATTGTAAAACCAAAATAAAAATTACTACTGCACAATTACTCCAATTGTATTTTCATATATATGACTTAATAAATAACTAGATTATTCCAAATATTCCCAATTCTTTGAACATTCACAAGTAAATCAACATATCAAATAAAATGGTTAAAATCCATGTGGCGAATTATTGTTTATATGATTTTTAAAACCATGAAATCTATGTGGGTTAGTTAACATTTTAATCATTTATTTGGTGTAATGGGAAAATAATATATAGACACAGTTGTTGTAGTGGTCTGTGAGAAATATAATATTATGCTATGTAAGTGTAAATATATCATTTATTCTTTTTATCTTTTTCAAAAAGGTTATGTGTATATAGTTACAAGTGATTTACTGCTTAATATATAATAAATTAATTGTAACAGTTTAGAAAGTTTTCTCTTTCTTTATGGAGGAATTTAAACCTGGTGTAACTTTAGATTTCCAATTCTTAGACACGTAATAAAGGTGGAATGTCAATTCCTGTTATTAGGAAATTTGGCTTATGACTTGTAAGTTATATTTACAAATAACTTCAAATTGATTTTGGACTGAGAAGGATGCAAAGGATTTATCATTTGGTGAGAATCCATAACTGAGATTTTCCTAAATACAAACGAAGTTTATCCCTTGCCAGAACAGTGGAAGTAATACCTAGAGAGCCTCTTACAACATATATTAGTTCTTGATGAACTTCTAAGCCATCCACCCATATTATCTCATCGCTCTGCAATTAAATTGTAACTTGGAACACCAGATAAAAGAGCCCTAGAATTACTGTGGGAATGCAAGGACTCCTACTGAAAAGGATGTGAGATGCTGGCCTGTATCCTTCTAAGTGAATCTAATGTTGAATAATCATTCAAAAATGCATGTGTGGCAGGATGGGCCAGGCCAATAAGCTGTGTTTTCTAGGCAATGAGACCACAGTCTCTGACCTGCATTCCAGAGGGCATATGAAATTCTGTTTACGTCTTGGGAGGGCACAGATACTCTGACACGGGCAGCCACAGATACAGAAGAATGAATCCAAAGGTAGTACTTGAGCATCTGCAGTCAAATAAGCCTGAGGAATCTGAAAGGAAAAAATCCATAATCCAAGAAATGAGCCTTGGTGATAATTAAAGCTGATTAGAGGAAGCTGTTTAAGAATGTGACCTGAGAATTTAGAGTAATACAGCCACATGAGTAGTGAGGTTAAGCATCTTTTTGAATGTTTAGAAACTAGTATTGAGTGACCTTGGTGGAAATGGAAGAGTAGGAAATTTCGAAGCCTTGTCTCTTCACAGAAACACTGAGAAAAAATAAAAAACTATCAGAATCAACTTTTTGGATAACTGGAAAGTAATCAAAGGTTTACAGAAACTGAATGATCACTGAATCGAGGAAAAGATAACAAGCATGGTTGGAGAGCTTTGTGAGACTTTACTTTCTCCTCATCCCAATCCCCTACCTGGAAAAAGAAAAAGGAACTGTCAACCAAGAATACTGTATCTAACAGAACTATACTCAGAAATAAAGCAAAAATTATGACATTCGCAGATAAATAAAAGCTGAAGGAGTTGTTGCTAGTGGACTTGCTTTATAAGAAATGCCAAGAAGAGCCATTCAGGCTGAAATAATGGACTCTAGAGAAGAATTTGAAGTCATATAAAGAAATAAAGTACACTGGTAAAGGCAACTACATAGGTAAATATAAAAGTCAGTATAATTGTATTTTAACTCTTCTTTCATTCTTATGTCCCATTATCCAATAATTATAAATCTATGACAATGTATACACAATGCAAACATAATGTAATTTATACCAATAACTACATAAAGAAGGAGGTCTAAACCTATATCAAAGCAGGTTTTGGAATACAAGTTAAGCTAAGTTTGCAAAAGAATGATATTGAACACCTACCTCACACCATAATGGGTGCAGCATACCAACGTGACACATGTATACATATGTAACAAACCTGCACGTTGTGCACATGTACCCTAGAACTTAAAGTATAATAAAAAAAAATTAAAAAAAAACTTAGCTCAAAATTGATTAAAAATCTAAATCTAAAACTAAATCTATAAGTCTTAAAGGTGATCATAGGGTTAAATCTTCATGGCCTCAGATTTAGCAATGGCTTCTTTCATACAGCACCAAAAGCATGAACAACAAAACAAAAATATATTAATGGGACTTCATTAAAATTAAACAATTTTGTGCATCGAAAGACAAAATCAAGTTCTTTGAGAATACAATGTAGAGAATAGGTGGATTGTTTGCAAATAATGTATCTTATAAAGGCCAAATATACAGAACATGTAAACAAAAAGGCAACCACATGTTTAAAAGTGGGCAAAAGACTTGAATAGACATTCCTCCACAGAAAATTTACAACCAGTAAGTAAGCATGTGAAACGATGTGCAACGTCATTAGTAATTAGGGAAATGTGAATCAAAGCCACAATTAGAAACCATTTAACACTCACTAGGATTGTTAAAATTTTAAAAAGAATAGAGCATAATAAATGTTGGCAAGGATGTAGAGAAATTGAAACGCTAGTTAATTGCTGTTGGCAATGTAAATTGGTGCAGCCACTGTTGAAATACTTTGGCAGATTCTTGAAAATTAAACATATAATTACTGTATGACCCAGCAGTTCCATTTCTAGGTATATGCCCAAATTGTTTGAAAAATGGATATTCAAACAAAAACTTTTACACAAATGACCATAACAACATTATCTGCAATAGCCAATGTGTGGAAACAACTTAAGTTCCGATCAATAATAAATGGACAAAACTGTGATATATCCAAGGAATATAGAACTTGGATACACCACAAAAAATCGCATTCTATGAGAAATAAGCCAGACACAAAAGGTCATATAGTGTACAATTCAATTTACATGCAATATTCAGAATAGCTAAGTCAATAGAGAGAAAGATTAGTGGTCACCTGGGCCTAGGGCTATAGGAAAACGGGAGTGACTGTATAAAGTTTAGAGAGTTGCTTCTTGGGGAGATGAAAGTTTGGAACTAGAAAAGGATGGTGTTCACACAATGTAAATGTACTAAATGTCACTGATTTGTTCACTTTATTATGGTGAATTTTTTTGGTGAATTTCACCTAAAAATTACAAATGCTTTGATTTTCTCACTTTTCTAAATATAATCTCAACTTTATCCAAATATTTTTAATCAGCAAAAACAAAAGGAGTAAGCATTTTTTTTCAGACCATAAAACAAAATTTTCAGAGGGGAAATTGTCGGAAAAAAAGGAAAAAAGAAAGAGAGAAATAAATGAAATGCAGAACAAAAGCAATTTGTTTTTTAATTTATTCACTGTAACATTCATATACACTAATAAACATTCAAGCTGAGAGCCAAACAAGGATATAATTCCATTTACAATAGTCACAAAAGTATCTAAGAATACATCTAACCAAGGAGATGAAAGGTCTCCGCAAGGAAAACTACAAAGCACTACTGAAGGAAATCATAGATTACACAAACAAATAAGAAAAAAATTCCATGCTCATGAATTAGAAAATCAATATGGCTAAAATGACCATATTGCCAAAGTAATCTATAGATTAAATGCTATTTTTATCAAACTACCTACTAATGTCATTCTTTGCAAAATTAGAAATACTATTCTAAAATAGATAAGGAACCAAAAAAGAGCCCAAATAGTTAAAACGATCTTAAGCAAAAAGTATGAAGTCAGAGGTATCATGTTACTGACTTCAAACTATACTGTAAGCCTTCAGTAACCAAAACAACATGGTACCGGTACAAAAACAAACACGCAGACAAATGGAATGGAAGAGCAAACCCAGGAATAAAGCTGCACACCTGCAGTCATCTGACCTTTGACAAAGTTGACAAAAATAAACAATGGGGAAAGGACTCCCTATTCAATAAATAGTGCTGAGATAGCTCGCTAGCTATATGCAGAAGAATGAATCTGGACACCTACCTTTCACCACATACAAAAATTAACTCAATATGTATTAAAGATGTAAGACTTCAAACTATAAGAATCCTAGAAGAAAACCTGGTAAACACCATTCTGGACATTGGTATTGGGAAAGAATTTATGACTGAATCCTCAAAAGTAATTGCAATAAAAACAAAAATTGACAAGTGGACCTAATTAAAATAAAGAGCTTCTGCACATCAAAAGAAACTATCAACAAAGTAAGCAGAGAAACTGCAGAATGGGAGAAAATATTTACAAACTATACATCTGACAAAGGCCTAATATCATAAATCTATAAGGAACTTGAACACCTGAACAAGCAAAAAGCAAATAATCTTATTGAAAAGTGTACAAAAGACACATCCAGACACTTCTCAAAAGAAGATATACAAGTGGCCAACAAACACATGAAAAATGCCCAACATTACTAATCATTAGGGAAATGCAAATCAAAACCACATACCAGTCAGAATGGCTATTACTTAAAAGTCAAAAAAAAAATAGCCTCTAGCAAGGCTGTGGAGAAAAGAGAATGCTTCTACACTGTTGGTGGAAATGTAAATTGGCTCAGCTACTATGGAAAACAGTTTGGCAATTTCTCAAATAACTCAAAGCACAATTACCATTTGACTCAGCAATTTCATTATTGGGTATATTCCCAAAGGAATATAAATCCTTCTATGATAAAGACACAAGCATGTGTTATGGTCTTTGCAGCACTATTCACAATAGCAAAGACATGGAATCAACCTATTTGCCCATCAGCAGTGAACTGGATGGAGAAAATGTGGCATATTTATACCATGGAATACTACACAGCCATAAAAAAGAACAAAATCATGTCCTTTGCAGCAACATGAATGCAGCTGGAGGCCATTATCCTGAGCAAATTAATGCAGCAACAGAAAAGGAAATACCACATGTTCTCACCTACAAATGGGAGCTAGATATTTGGTACTCATACACCAAAATATAGCCATAGTAGACACTGGGAACTACTAGAGGGGGAAGGAAGGATTGAGAAAGTAGTTGTTGGGTACTATGCTCACTACCTGGGTAATGGGACCAAATCTCAGCATCATACAATATATACATGTAATAAATCTAAATACATGTATCCCCTGAATCTAAAATAAAATTCAAAATTATAAAAAATTAAAAACTCTAAAAATAAAAAAGTAGAAAATGAAATTATTGAGACTAAAACTACTACATGGTTTATTCCTCTTTCATTTTAATAAATAAACCATGAACAATCCAGAGGATTGCTTTTCATCTGAACAATTGCAGGGATCACATAAATTCTTGGCATAGCACATATGTAAAACACATATACTGCCTATTACTCAATATCAGTAGTCTTCTTATTAAATATCAGTTTCTTTTTTTTTCCTTATTCAGACCCTACAGACAAAAGGCAGAATTCTACGTATTGAATACAAATCTCATCTGAGATTGAGAAAATTAACCCAAAGGTGAATTTATCTTGTAAATTAAGGAAAAAAAACTATTTTTTAAAATTATGATTTAAGAAAGTGGCATTATTGTTTAAAGGAATAAATATCATGAACATTTTAAATTAAACCAGTTTAATGTTAGAATATTTATCAAAAAATATGATGACATTTCACTTGCATAATATAGATATCAAGTGAATTTCTGAAGGTAGATATCTTTAGAATACACTTTATGCTTTAGAAAAACAGCTTTATATTTTGTGTGTGTTAATTTATCAATTTGGTTATGTGTTGTGCAGCAATGGATCATACATCTATGTTGTAATAAGTTTAAAATTATTTAAAAATGCATGTAATTTTGCCTATTTATATAAATAATTATAAGTAAATTTTCTCAGCAGCTAATAAAGTAATTAACTTGTCTTCTGAACTCATCTGTTAATTTTGCTATATTTTTCTCGATAAAACCAGTTGGGATAAAGCCAATCACATTTCATTGTTGCTGTCTGTTGAAAACAGACTTGTTCCTAATAGAACACTACAATAGTCCAGAGATTAATTCTAAAAAGGCCTAGTGAAAAAATAGCAGTTCATAACTTAATCAGCTTATGAGTTTAAACAGTTTCCAAAAGACCTATTGTACAAAAATTTCAAATTATGAAACTATAAGAAAAAAATATAGTGGTGGCATTACACCTCCAAAAACTGAAGTTAGCTGTTAACTTGCTTAAAGTCAGAGCAAGGGAGAGTGATGCTTTTTACTTTATTTTTAGGACTCCAGTAATAATATGTTCTTTAATCTTTTACTGAATATTTGCTTAAGAATAACTCACATTAAACTGAAATAAGAGAGTACCAATTTGCATTCAGAGTGTCATTCAGCTTTGTAAAACCATGAAGAAATTGTAGAGTTGTTTGTTTGCTTATTAGTAATATGTATTATAACAGTGAATTCATTAAAGCACATTTTATATACTGTTTCATCTTTTAAGTACAATATGTGGAACTATTTAAAATTTAGTGGCTTTGATGAAGAGTTGGATCTTTAGAAGTTTGCTAATCTTAATACTGAATAAACCTATTGGTAATTAGCTATCTTATCATTCTAATCCATGGATGCCTGTGGTAGACAGAATAATGTTCCCCTTCAATGTTCATTTCCTAATCCCCAGATCATGCAAACATTTTACCTTACATGGAAAAGTGACTTTGCAGATGTGATTAATTTAAAAGAAGAATATTGTCTTAGATTATATGCTGGGCTGTATGTAATCAAAGGGTCCTTTTAATCGAAGAGTGAGTCTGAGTCAGAGAATGAGATGTGGTGACAGAAGCAGAGGTTGAGGTGGGGGAGAAAAAAGAGATAGAGATTCAATGATGCTAGGCTGCTTCTGGATTTTAAAATGGAGAAAGAGGCCATGATCCAAGGAATAAAGGTTGCCCCATAAAGCTGGCAAAGGCAAGGGAACATTTTGTCTTCTAGCACCTTTAGAAAAAAACATAACCCTGCTGACACCTTGCCTTTAGGACTGCTAACATCCAGAATTGTAAGGTAAATGTGTTGTTTAAGCCACTAAATTTGTAATGAATTATTACAGAAGCAATAGGAAACTAACATAGTACCCAAGATATAATTATTTTCTAGCAAAAACATATCACAACAGGGTGGTATCGGATGCTTTGGAAGGAGAATAGGTTTAAGTGTCAATATTCATCTACAGTCTAGGATTCATTAACAAATATCTTTATGATTTTATAAATGACATTACAAAGAAATCTGTATCCTATGCAATGTGAACTTCTTATATTTTATATTTTTTGAAAAATCAAAATAAAAAACAAACAAGATAATGTTTCTCAAACTACAAAATGTGCAATTATATGGCACAATTATTGCTATTCTTATTGCTTAAATGATGTAACCTTTAACCATTTGTATCTGCAAGCCTAAATCTCTATCATGTTCTCTTATTTTAGAGTCAATAGTGTAATAGTTTCTATTCAAATTTGTTCTCCATTGAAGGAGTATGCTAAACTTGTTGCAATTCCTGTTTCTGCTGAGTCACAACCTCATTCAACCATATGATTTGTCAATTTCCAACGTATACAACACCATTAAAAGTGCTACAGAAGCAAAGTGATGGAGAAAGGAATGCTCTCAGCAATAAAAACTTAGCAGAATAAAATATGTCGTACATGGGATATGTAATACTTCTTTCAGAAGAGGGAGGCATATTCCCAATAAATGATTTATGAATTATTGTTAATAAACTTTGTGTAATTGTCAAAAACAAGAGAAAACAATCTTTAATAGATGAAAGATGAGCCATCACGGATAGTTTTCAAGTCAGAAACAATGACATGAGAATGTAGAAGTAATTTTTAGAGTTTAGCATAACAAATATAGGCTGGTGAGAAAATGTGCTAGTTTTCTACTGCTGTGTAAAAAATTAACAGAAACAAAATGGACTAAAATAATCCATGTTTATTAGTCACGGTTTCATAGATGAAAAGTGAGGACAGTGGCTTTGTTCTCTCCTCGGGGTATGTAAGACTGGGATCAAAGACTGGGTTCTCATCTGGAGGCTCTGGAGAAATATCTGCTTCTGAGCTTACTCATGTTGCTGGCGGGATTCAGTTCTTCATGGTTGGAGGTCTGAGATACCTGTTTTCTTGTTGGCTGTCAATCAGAGACCTCCCTTATCTACGGGATGCTGCCTCATTCCTTGCCATGTTGCTCCTTCCATCTTCAAAGCCAGCACTGGGGAATTTCTCATGTGTCAAATTCTTCTCATGCATCAAATCTCTGACTTCCTCTTTTTAGACCAGCCACAGAAAACTCCGTATTTTTAAAGAGCTCAGGGAATTAGGTTAGCCCCAATGGGACAATGTTAAACTTAGCTGATTTGAGATCTTAATTGTATCGCAAAATTACTTCACAGTAGAAAATAAATTAATGACTGATTGATGATGTGTGTACATTAGGGGTACTGGTAATCTCGATGCCCATCTTAGAGTCCCACCTACCACAGAGAATAAAGTAAAGATGACATTTAAAAGGAAATGTTCCAGGCACGGTGGCTCATGCCTATAATCCCAGCACTTTGGGAGGCTGAGGCAGATGGATCTCTTCAGTCCAGTAGTTTGGGACCAGCGTGGGCAACACGGCGAAACCCCATGTCTACAAAAACATAGGCCTGTTTGTGTGCACCTATAGTCCCAGCCACTCAGGGAACCTGAGGTGGAAGAATTGCTTGAGCCTGGGAGGTTGCGGTTACCGTGAGCCATGATTGCATCACTGCACTCCAGCCAGGGTGACAGAGCAAGACCCTGTCTCAAACAAACAAACACACAAAGAAAAAAGAAAAGGAAATGCATGTCTTATAAGGATAGAAAGGCTTTAATATTATGTTCAAATGCTTGGATTGTATTCTATAGTTAGACAAAACTGGGGCAACTTAGCCTCTTGCATATTATTTTATGAATCCTGTAGAGAAAATCAGCAATTTCAAACGACTTGTAAATGTCTGATAACATCAAATATCTCATTTCCATTTATTTCCAATGATCAAATATGACAACAAAATACACTTTTAAAAGTTAATACCATAACTGTTCTTCCAACCAAGAGAATTGGCCAGAAGGTAACCTGATATTTGAAGAACTATGGATCATTGAAGGTCGATGAGATTGGATAGACAAGAAATACAGCTAAGGAACACAGCAGACCAGAACACTGAGGTAAGAGTGGTGATTCCAAAGGAAAATTCAGAGAATCTGCACGCTACATCACCAAGTACACAAATGATGAATGAGCCTTGATGTAATTATTAGATGATTCAATTTTAAATTGGAACAGCTAGAACAGTGGTTCTCTTCCAGAAAAACAAAGGTCTTCTAATTTAGCAATAGTAGAGGTGACCATTTTCTATAGATTCACCATAAAATCACCCCCTAGGTGGAAACATGCCCGTAGACACATTGTACTCATAAACACAAAGCCCAGAGTCTCTATGCCATTTTCTTGAAGATTCAGTTCAAGGAAAAGTAACATTGGAAACAAACATATATTATAGCTGCCTGTATTAATCATACTGGTTCTACTACAGAAAAAAATAGCACATAACCTAAAAGAAATGAGAATGAAACTGAGATAATCGGTAACACGGAATGATAGAAAAGTGACACATGCAAATCTCTGAGGGAAAATGATTTGAATCCAGAATTCTAAACTCAGGCAAATGTTAAAAGCAAATACAATATTTTTAAACATGCCAGAACTAAAAAAATGTTGTTATATGATTATCCTAAATGTGACATTTCTTGTCAGGAAGGACCACTGTAAAATAAAAATAAATAGATAAGAAAGGAAAACATTAAATATAAGAATCAGTGGCAGTTGAGTATTATCGAAAAGAATCAAAGAAATCTTGCAAGAAGTTAAAAAGAAGTGCTTTGGATCTTGAAAGCAGAGATAGTGTCTTTTAAGCAGCAGATTTAATGACAAAGGATTACACTTTTTTTATGTGTTCAGTTACCGACTCAATTCTGTAAAAAACACTGACTTAATCATAATCTCACACACACACACACACACACACATACACATACTCTAGTGCTGGGTGTAAAATGATTCAATATAGAAATAGTGCCTTGATAATTATAGTTGCAGAACAGAATAAATTCAACTATATCCTTTTAAAATGTTCAAATTAATGTGAAAATTATAAAGCAGTGAAAAATTTAAATTGCAGGTCATACTAAGATTTCTATCTTTTATATAAATGGGTCAATAGATAATACTTAATGTTTGTGAATCCATGGAGACAGAAGAAAGCATTATTTCAAACACTTGGACTCAGGAAGGGGGACATCACACACCGGGGCCTATTATGGGGAGGGGGGAGAGGGGAGGGATTGCATTGGGAGTTATACCTGATGTAAATGACGAGTAGTTGGGTGCTGACGAGTTGATGGGTGTAGCACAGCAACATGGCACAAGTATACATATGTAACAAACCTGCACGTTATGCACATGTACCCTAGAACTTAAAGTATAATAATAATAATAAAAAAACAAAAAAGAAATTAAAAAAAAAGAATGCAAAAAAAAAAAAAGAAAAGAAAAGAAAATAGAAAAAAAAATAAAGACAATGGCTAGATATCATATGAATGGATAATAGTGTATTTTATAAAAATCATAGGTGGGTGGGGAAAATGTGAGATAAACAAACTAAATCCTTCATCTTTCAAGATGGGACATCAGAAAATAGTCTAACATTAATAAATCAATAAAAGGTATGTATTTGTAAATACTTAAGTATATCATTTTAATGATAAGAATAATGTTTAAAAATGATTAAATTTGATTTCCTCTCAGATATGAGAATAGGGTTGAGAGGTATGGGCAAGAATTTCATCTATCATTCTGGATCATTCTGTATTTATCAGTATTTATAGATTTTCCAATTAACAACTTAAAAATTATCATAAATTCAAAGAATTCAAAGATTGTCAGAAGCACACTTTAGAATGCAATAAAAATAAATGAGAAAATATTACATGGTAAAACTTAATTATCCCTATAGAATACCAATTGTCTTTCTTGCCTTTAAATATACTGGCTCTATTTTAAAATCTGGTAAATGTGGAGTTTCATTTCTCAGTTTCAAAGAAAACTGATAAACTCAGACTACAAGCAAACTCTCTCTGTCAATCATATAACAGGAGTAGCACCAAGACTAAGTCATGATTCAAAATTAATTAATGATTGATTAGTAATAAACTAAGGACTTAATTTTACCCTTCTTTTATAGGTAGTTATACAGGATTAGAAGATTTGATAAATTATTTCTTCATTTACCCAAAGAAGTAGATTTTACACCCAGAATACTTTGTCATGGCAAGTATAACGTGGTAATTGTGCCTGTGAAACTAAATGTATAATTAAGGTCTAATGTCATACCACGGTTGAGCAACTTAGTCTTATTTAGCTTATGTCTGCACCTCTAAATTATGCCACCTGACAATGGTTGACATTATGGGACTAGGTTCTAACAAAGTTTTGTTCAAACCCCTTGTTCTACAACACTTTTACTGTTTAGCTAGTTTCCTTATCTGCAACATGCAAAATACAGTTGTAATAGAAGTTAAATAAACTATTAATGTTACTACCTTTGCTGTTTCACTTATTTTTGTTTGATTTATTTTACCAGTATTTTATAGTTTTCAGTATACATGTAATTCACCTCCTTGTTTAAGTTTATTCCTAAGTATTTCATTCTTTTTGATGGTGTTGAAAATTGAATTTTAAAAATCTTCCTTTTTCAGTAGTATGTTGTTAGCATGTAGAAACAAAACTAATTTTTATATGTTGACTTTATATCCTGCAAGTTTACTGAAGAAATTTATTAGCTCTAACAGTTTTTTTCTGGAATCTTTAGAGTTTTCTATATTTAAGATCGTCATCTGCAAACAGAGGGAATTTTAATTATTTCTGTCATATTTGAATGCATCTTATTTCTATTTCTTGCCTAATTGCTGTAGCTAGGAGTTCTAGCATAATGCTGAATAGAAGTAGAAAGCGGGCATCTTTGCCTTGTTTCAGATCTTAGAAGAAAACCTTTCTATTTTTTACCATAGAGCATGATGTTACCTGTGGGCTTTCAATATATGACTTTTATTGTTTTGAGGTAAATTTCTTCTATATCTTATTTATTGAGGGTTTTTATCATGAAATGGTGTTAAATTTTCTCAAATACCTTTTCTATACCTATTGAGATTAAGTGGTTTTTTATTCTCCATTCTCTTAATGTAGTAGATTCATCCCATTTATTTATTTAAATATATTGAAACATTCTTTCACCCCATGAATAAACATCACTTAGTTATGCTATATAATTCTGTTAATGTGCTGTTGAATTCAATTTGCAAATATTTTGTTAATAATTTTTGCATCTTTGTTCATCAAGTATATCAGCCTCTAGTTATTTTTTTGCTGTGGTGTCTGTGACAAGCTTTTGTATCAGGATGATGGTGGTCTTGTAAAATTTATTTGGAAATTTTCCCCCTTCAATATTTTGAAAGAATTCAAGAAGAATTGGGATTATTTCTCTCTAATGTTTGATAGAATTTACATGTGAAGTTAACTGGTCCGGAGCTTTCCTATTCTGGGAAGTTTTGGATTACTCATTCAGTCTTCATATTTGTTATTGGCTTGCTTAGGCTTTCTATTTCCTCTAGATACGTTCTGGTAGGCTGTATGATTCTTGGAATTTATAAATTATTTCTGTTGTTTCAATTTATTGCCATATAACTTTGAACAATAGTACTTTATGGTCTTCTTGGCTGGAGGCAGGGGCTCACACCTATAATCCCAGCACTTTGGGAGGCCAAGGCAGGCAGATCACTTGAAGTCAGGAGTTAGAGGCCAGCCTAGCCAACATGGTGAAACTCTGTCTCTACTAAAAGTACAAAAAATAGCCAGGTGTGGTGGCACGTGCCTGTAGTTGTTGTAGTAGTAACTTGGGAGGCTGAGGCAGAAGAATCGCTTGAACCCAGGAGATGGAGGTTGCAGTGGGCCAAGATTGCACCACTGTACTCCAGCCTGGGTGACAGAGCGAGACTCTGTCTCAAAAATAAAATAAATAAATAAATAAACATAAACAAATTAGTAAACATGATACATCACATTAACATAATGAAGAAAAAAATACATGATTATTTCAGTAGATTCACAAAAAGCATTTGATAAAGTTTAACATGCCTCAATAAATCGCTCAATAAATCAGGTATGAAAAGACTGAATTTTAACACAATAAACGCCATGTGTGACAAACCTACACCTAATATTATACTGGAACAGGAAAATTGAAAGCTTTTCATCTAAGAGGAATAAGACAAAAAATGCCCACTTTCACCAGTTCTATTGAATATAGTAATGGAAGTCCTAGCCAGAGCAACTTGGCAAGAGACAGAAATGAAAGGGATCCATATTGGAAAGGAAGAAGTTAAATTTGCCCTGTTTGCAGATGACATGATCTACAAAACTCTAAAGAGTTTACTAAAAATTGTTGCAATTAATAAGTTCAGTAAAGTTGCATGACTCAAAATTGATTTTGTTGAAATACTGTGAAAATGAGTAGTATTTCTACATATTAATAGCAAGCCAACTGAAACAGAACTAAAGACAGTATCATTCACAATAGCAACAAAAAAATACTTAGGAAAAAAATTTAACCATGGAGGTGGAAATCCTTTACATAGAAATATAAATGATTAATTAAAAAACTGAAGAAGAACAAATAAATGGAAAGATAGTCCATACTTATGTTGAAAGAATTAATATTGTTAAAATACCTATACTGTCCAAAGTGATCCACGCATTCAATGTCATTCCTATCAAAATACTATTGACATTCTTCACAGATATAGAATAAAATTCTTAAAATTAATATGGAATCACAAAAGATCCCGAATAGTTAAGGCAATCTTGTGCAAAAAGAATAAAGCTGGAGTCATCACACTATCACACTACCTGACTTCAAAATACACTACAAACCCATAATAAAAAAAACAGCATGTTACTGGTATAAAAATAGAAACATTGATCAATGGGACAGAATAAAGGACACAGAAATAAATCTATGTACTTACAGCCAACTGAGTCTTGATAAAAGTGACAAGAACACTTAATGGAAATATGACAGTCTCCTCAATAAATGGTGCTAAGAAAACTGGATATACACATGCAGAAGAATAAAAAGTAGCTAGTATCTCTCACCATATATGAAAATCAACTCAATATGGAGTAAGGACTTAAATGTAAGACCCCAACTGATAAAATTAATGGAAGAAAATATAAGGGATATAAGGGAAATGCTTCCTGACATTAGTCTGGGCAAGAAGTTTTTGGATAAGACCCCAAAAGTACAGACAATGAAAGCAAAAATAAACAAGTGGAATTATATAGTACTAAAAACACATCTGCATAGCAGAAGAAACAATTGAAAGAGTGAAAAGACAGATAACAGAATGGGAGAGAATATTTGCAAACTATGGATCTGAAAATGGGTTAATATTCAGAATACAGAAGGAATTCAAACAAATTAGTAGCAAAAACAAGTAATTTGAGTAAAAAGTGAGCAAAAGACCTGAATAGGCATTTCTTAAAAGAAGACATACAAATGGCCTATAGGTATATGAAGAAAATTAGGGAAATGCAAATCCAAACCATATATAAAATATAACTTTACCAAAATTAGAATGCCTACCTGACTACTGAAAAGACCAAGATAACAAATGCTGACCAGAATGTGAAGAACGAAGACCCTTACACATTGTTGGTGGGAATGCAAATTAGTACAGCCATCACAGAAAACAGTTCGGAGGTTCCTCAACAAACTTAAAATAGAATTAACACACAATCCAGCAATTCTACCATAGGGTATACTGAAAAAAAAGGAAATCAGTATGTCAAAGAGATATCTGCACCCCCATGTTTATTGTAGCACTATTGGTGGTAGCCAAGACATGGAATCAAACTACATGTTCAACAATTAATAAATGAGTAAAGAAAATGTGATTTACGTGTACACAACAGAACATTATTCAGCCATAAGAAGGAATGAAATCCTATAATTTGTGGAAGACATTGTGTTAAGTAAAATAAGTCAGGTACAAAAGGAAAAGTTCTACATTATCTCACTTATATGTGGAATCAAAAAAATGATCTCATAAGTAGAAAACAGAATGTTGGTTATATGATGCTGAAGAGTGTGGTAGGGGATAGGGAAAGATTGATCAATCAGTACAAAATTATATATTTTAAAAGTGTTCACATGGACAAAAGTAATAAAGAAAGAAAGTACGAATGATTTCTGGCAGTGATGGATATGTTTATAGCATAAATTGTGGTGGCTACATGAAGTACACATATGTCCAAACTCATCAAGTTGTGTACATTAACTATGTACTGCTTTTCATATGTCAATCATACCTCAGTGAAGTGATTAGAAAAGAAAATCCAAAAAAAGGTTATAAAAATGAAATAAACTAAAGTATTATAAACACTTAGCACAGTTTCTGGTTTAGAGTAGGTGGACAGAAATGTTATAAACTCTTATACTACAGTCATGTGCCCCTTAACAACTGGGCAAGGGATGCATCGTTAGGTGATTTTGTCACTGTACAACCACCATAGAGTGTACTTACACAAACCTAGAAGGTGTAGCCTGCTACACACCTAGGCTCTATGGTATAGCCTATTGCTCCTAGGCTACAAGCCTATATAGCATGTTACTGCACTAAATACTGCAGGCAATTGTAACACAATGGTAAGTATATGTGTATTTAAAGATACTTAAACATAGAAAGGGTACAGTAAAAATACAGTTAGTATAACCTTATGGGGTCATTGCTATATATGTTGTCCACTGTCGTGATGTGGTGCTAGACTGTATTTTTGAGGTAATCTTTATTCTATATGTGGAGATTTCTACTGAGTCAGATTTGATGAGCATTGAATCACACACAGGAATTGTTGGGGGATAGTGGAGAATAAGCAAAATAGAAAGTGCTGAAAAAACTAGAAGAGTATAGATCTGTATTAGGGATAAATCAACCTTCTACTATGTTACTGAGACCAAGCTTCAGCTCTTGACAACCTACAGACTCTATTAAGAACATGGTTCCTGCTGTATTGTCTCAGAAGTTTTTCTAGGGAAACTGCTTACTAAGTGAGGGACACCTAAGGTATAGTCTTTTTTATTTGATCCATTTGATATAATTATTTTAAACCTTGTAACTATGCATTCCTTGGCTGAGCCCAGTAGGTTGTGTCTTAGGCAAAGTATTAGCACAAATATCAGTTCAAAAACAGTAGCAAAATTATGTCAAGTGAATTTCATGGAACTCATAACATTTGGCCTTAAGCTTATTGCAAAAACAATGACAATAGAAACAATATCAGTTACAAGATTTAAGATTTTTATAGGGTAAAAAAAGAAAACACTCAGAAGTACAACTCAACCAGAATTTGAGACCAGAAATACTTTAAAAACCTTTTTTTATTATCATTAAGAGCACTCTAAGTAACATAATCAAATACATCTTAGACACAACATATTAGATTTGATAGTACCCTTTTTACTAAAAGGGGAAGGTCATGAAAGAAGCTCCTGGCCCTCCCAAAGCCAAAGACGAAGGAAAACAAAAAATTTGAAGGCCAAGAAGGCAGTGCTAGAAGGTATTCACAGGTGCACATAAAGATGGTCCACACATCACCCACCTTCTGGTGGCCCAGGACACTGAGGCTCCTAAGCAGCCCAAATACCCTCAGAAGAGCACCAGGAGAAACCAGTATGACCACCATGCCATCATCAGCTTCCCCCGACCACTGATTCTGCTATGAAGAGCAAAGCTAACAACACAGTTGTGCTCATTGAGGATGTCAAGGCCAACAAGCACAAGGTGAAACAGACCATGAAGAAGCTCTATTAGATTGATGTGGCCAAGGTCCATACCCTGATCAGGCCTGATAAAGAGAATACATATGTTCAACTGGCTCCTGACATTGATTGTTTGGATGTTGCCAATAAAATTAGGATAAGCTAAACTGAGTCTAGTTAACTAAATACACACACACACACACACACACACACACACACACATATTTACCATAAAAACATATTTTCCAACACCTGATGACAAAACTTGTATCAGCTGCATCCTGGCACTGTCTTTAAATATAATTGGAAGAAAAAGGTAGCTAAATTTGTATATAATTTGGATATTTTTAAAAAGTTAAAATATGTATACAAATGGAAAATAAGAAAGTATCATGTGATATTATATACATACTCATACATATACATACATATGGATAAGTTGCTTCAAATCTCATTTACATTTTGAAGAATATTATTATCTAACAATTTCTAAGACCAAGGTTTACAATGAGCAAAACATATAAAAGGAGAAATAAAGAAGAAAATGCATTACCTCCTAGATTATTAATACACACGGATGGCTTTCTGGAATTTACAGTAATATTGAGAGCAAAAACATTCAATGATAGTTGATTAACTCACAAAAGCCTTTCATATTATGACAAACTATTGATGCACTTAGGGATTATTACCAAGAATCATGACAATGAAAATTCACCATTTGGATCTCCAGCTGAGGAAAGCGTAATTTACCTATGACCCCAGATGCTTGCCTTGAAGTATTATTTCCACTTTCACGCTGAGGTCATGCTTTCCACCAACTTCTCTCACATCATTACTAATGTAGAAGCATTCCTACAAGTACTTCCAGTACTTTTGCAGTGGATGATTTTGATGTGAAGGTACTACACAGGCCTGGCCAAAACTTTCTTTCAATTCTCTTTCCTTCCTTTCACTCTCTTCTAAACAGGTTTCAGACCTGCATTATGATCTGAAGTTTTCCTCTGCCTTCCCTGTTTCCCTCTTCTTTATCCTTTGTAATCGTTTATTCCAATGCATATTTTTTTCCATTCATATCCAGTCTTAGAGGTAGCCAAACACATACAAGTTATGCCAAGAGTGGTCTAAGAAACAGGTATTAAGATGGAGTTTTATAAGATATTCTATTGCTACTTGATGGATAAAGAACATGCCATTTAAGCAGTGTAGGATGTATGGATACTTCCTGGATCAAAGTGGGGGCTTAATTGTTAAAGGATTCTACACTGGTAGAGGAGAATGCCCTTGCAAACAAAATGGTTCAAGCATATGGAGAGAAAGAATACAAGCATATGGAGAGAAAGAATAAATAATCCCTACAAGAACAGCATCCTTTGGCCAGTTACAACTAGGTTGTATTGAAGTCCTACAAAGGGACAAGGAAAAAGTGGGAGTCATTAAAGAAGAGTTAAAAGCTAAGTGTGAAAGACATGCATTTTTGTTTGTATATAGACAGATATGTATTACCCCCAGTGGGAGCACTGGCAGTACTGAACAGCAGAGGATCTGATGGACTTTTCTAATCCACTCTTTTTCAATTTCATTTCTCTGTCTTTTACAAGTGTCAGATCTGTATCCTGTACCACAGTTCCCAAAGCATTCACAGTCTTCTCTGGCTATCTCCCCTATATATAGATCCTTTATGACATTTTCCCTAATAAATCTCTTGAATATTTAATCTTATTTGGCTTCTGTTTTTTAGGACCTACGTTAATGTACTCAGGATGTGAGAAAATAGCAAGCAATTGTTTGAACTATTTAAAAAGAAGAAAAAATACTGATAATATGGCTAATGTTTCTGAAATGTTTATTCCCCTGCCAAATTGTATGGCAGGTGTGAAGTAGTGTGGGGATTTACCCCAGCCTATACACTTGGAATATGACTAGATTGATTTAAGCCAATTAGTTTCCCCACTCTTCTTCAAGTAGTTATAAATTCAGGGATTTATATGTAGCACCATTGATACACAGCATTTCTGTGGTATAACACTCAAGGGGGACACTGTACCTAAATATATTCAATAGTGTGAAACATTTTGTTTTCAAAGAGAGGGGAACTAATATCTTCCACCAGAGATTAATAAGAAAACAAATATGAGCAAAGGGAGCAGGATAAATTGGCAGAGATGAAAAGTTTGAGATATTTGCAGAGAATCAGAGCTGATGCCTTGATTAAACTAGGCTTAACATTCACCCACCACATTTGCCATTTTCTCTCATGTAAAAATTTTTCTTAGATTCTATTTGTTTTAAAACTGAATTATAATTTTTATTAATTATTTCCAAAAGTTTCTTAACTTACTCAAGCATTTTTATTTAAAGACAGGGGTTGAACTAGCAAATACAAATAAAAATAGTTGTATTTATCTTAAAAATGTATCTCATTTTCTTTTTTTTTTTTAATTATTTTTTATTATTATACTTTAAGTTCTAGGGTACATGTGCATAATGTGCAGGTTTGTTACATATGTATACTTGTGCCATGTTGCTGTGCTGCACCCATCAACTCGTCAGCACCCATCAACTCGTCATTTACATCAGGTATAACTCCCAATGCAATCCCTCCCCCTTCTCCCCTCCCAATGATAGGCCCCGGTGTGTGATGTTCCCCTTCCCGAGTCCAAGTGATCTCATTGTTCAGTTCCCACCTATGAGTGAGAACATGCGGTGTTTGGTTTTCTGTTCTTGTGATAGTTTGCTAAGAATGATGGTTTCCAGCTGCATCCATGTCCCTACAAAGGACACAAACTCATCCTTTTTTATGGCTGCATAGTATTCCATGGTGTATCTGTGCCACATTTTCTTAATCCCGTCTGTCACTGATGGACATTTGGGTTGATTCCAAGTCTTTGCTATTGTGAATAGTGCTGCAATAAACATACGTGTGCATGTGTCTTTATAGCAGCATGATTTATAATCCTTTGGGTATATCCCCAGTAATGGGATGGCTGGGTCATATGGTACATCTAGATCTAGATCCTTGAGGAATCGCCATACTGTTTTCCATAATGGTTGAACTAGTTTACAATCCCACCAACAGTGTAAAAGTGTTCCTATTTCTCCACATCCTCTCCAGCACCTGTTGTTTCCTGACTTTTTAATGATGGCCATTCTAACTGGTGTGAGATGGTATCTCACTGTGGTTTTGATTTGCATTTCTCTGATGGCCAGTGATGATGAGCATTTTTTCATGTGTCTGTTGGCTGTATGAATGTCTTCTTTTGAGAAATGTCTGTTCATATCCTTTGCCCACTTTTTGATGGGGTTGTTTGTTTTTTTCTTGTAAATTTGTTTGAGTTCTTTGTAGGTTCTGGATATTAGCCCTTTGTCAGATGAGTAGATTGCAAAATTTTTCTCCCATTCTGTAGGTTGCCTGTTCACTCTGATGGTAGTTTCTTTTGCTGTGCAGAAGCTCTTTAGTTTAATGAGATCCCATTTGTCAATTTTGGCTTTTGCTGCCGTTGCTTTTGGTGTTTTAGACATGAAGTCTTTGCCCATGCCTATGTCCTGAATGGTACTACCTAGGTTTTCCTCTAGGATTTTTATGGTATTAGGTCTAACATTTAAGTCTCTAATCCATCTTGAATTAATTTTCGTATAAGGAGTAAGGAAAGGATCCAGTTTCAGCTTTCTACTTATGGCTAGCCAATTTTCCCAGCACCATTTATTAAATAGGGAATCCTTTCCCCATTTCTTGCTTCTCTCAGGTTTGTCAAAGATCAGATGGCAATAGATGTGTGGTATTATTTCTGAGGACTCTGTTCTGTTCCATTGGTCTATATCTCTGTTTTGGTACCAGTACCATGCTGTTTTGGTTACTGTAGCCTTGTAGTATAGTTTGAAGTCAGGTAGCGTGATGCTTCCAGCTTTGTTCTTTTGACTTAGGATTGTCTTGGAGATGCGGGCTCCTTTTTGGTTCCATATGAACTTTAAAGCAGTTTTTTCCAATTCTGTGAAGAAACTCATTGGTAGCTTGATGGGGATGGCATTGAATCTATAACTAACCTTGGGCAGTATGGCCATTTTCACGATATTGATTCTTCCTATCCATGAGCATGGTATGTTCTTCCATTTGTTTGTGTCCTCTTTTATTTCGCTGAGCAGTGGTTTGTAGTTCTCCTTGAAGAGGTCCTTTACATCCCTTGTCAGTTGGATTCCTAGGTATTTTATTCTCTTTGAAGCAATTGTGAATGGAATATCATTCATGATTTGGCTCTCTGTTTGTCTGTTACTGGTGTATAAGAATGCTTGTGATTTTTGCACATTAATTTTGTATCCTGAGACTTTGCTGAAGTTGCTTATCCGCTTAAGGAGATTTTGGGCTGAGACAATGGGATTTTCTAAATATACAATCATGTCATCTGCAAACAGGGACAATTTGACTTCTTCTTTTCCTAACTGAACACCCTTGATTTCTTCCTCTTGCCTGATTGCCCTAGCCAGAACTTCCAACACTATGTTGAATAGGAGTGGTGAGAGAGGGCATCCCTGTCTTGTGCCAGTTTTCAAAGGGAATTTTTCCAGTTTTTGCCCATTCAGTATGATATTGGCTGTGGGTTTGTCATAAATAGCTCTTATTATTTTGAGGTACGTTCCATCAATACCGAATTTATTGAGCGTTTTTAGCATGAAGGGCTGTTGAATTTTGTCAAAAGCCTTTTCTGCATCTATTGAGATAATCATGTGGTTCTTGTCTTTGGCTCTGTTTATATGCTGGATTATGTTTATTGATTTGTGAATGTTGAACCAGCCTTGCATCCCAGGGATGAAGCCCACTTGATCATGGTGGATAAGCTTTTTGATGTGCTGCTGAATCTGGTTTGCCAGTATTTTATTGAGGATTTTTGCATCGATGTTCATCAGGGATATTGGTCTAAAATTCTCTTTTTTTGTTGTGTCTCTGCCAGGCTTTGGTATCAGGATGATGTTGGCCTCATAAAATGAGTTAGGGAGGATTCCCTCTTTTTCTATTGATTGGAATAGTTTCAGAAGGAATGGTACCAGCTCCTCCTTGTACCTCTGGTAGAATTCAGCTGTGAATCCATCTGGTCCTGGACTTTTTTTGGTTGGTAGGCTATTAATTATTGCCTCAATTTCAGAGCCTGGTATTGGTCTATTCAGGGATTCAACTACTTCCTGATTTAGTCTTGGAAGAGTGTATGTGTCCAGGAAATTATCCATTTCTTCTAGATTTTCTAGTTTATTTGCATAGAGGTGTTTATAGTATTCTCTGATGGTAGTTTGTATTTCTGTGGGGTCGGTGGTGATATCCCCTTTATCATTTTTGATTGCGTCTATTTGATTCTTCTCTCTTTTCTTCTTTATTAGTCTTGCTAGCAGTCTGTCAATTTTGTTGATCTTTTCAAAAAACCAACTCCTAGATTCATTGATTTTTTGGAGGGTTTTTTGTGTCTCTATCTCCTTTAGTTCTGCTCTGATCTTAGTTAATTCTTGCCTTCTGCTAGCTTTTGAATGTGTTTGCTCTTGCTTCTCTAGTTCTTTTAATTGCAATGTTAGAGTGTCAATTTTAGATCTTTCCTGCTTTCTCTTGCGGGCATTTAGTGCTATAAATTTCCCTCTACACACTGCTTTAAATGTGTCCCAGAGATTCTGGTATGTTGTATCTTTGTTCTCATTGGTTTCAAAGAACATCTTTATTTCTGCCTTCATTTCATTATGGACCCAGTAGTCATTCAGGAGCAGGTTGTTCAATTTCCATGTAGTTGAGCAGTTTTGATTGAGTTTCTTAGTCCTGAGTTCTAGTTTGATTGCACTGTGGTCTGAGAGACAGTTTGTTATAATTTCTGTTCTTGTACATTTGCTGAGGAGTGCTTTACTTCCAATTATGTGGTCAATTTTGGAATAAGTGCGATGTGGTGCTGAGAAGAATGTATATTCTGTTGATTTGGGGTGGAGAGTTCTATAGATGTCTATTAGGTCTGCTTGCTGCAGACATGAGTTCAATTCCTGGATATCCTTGTTAACTTTCTGTCTCGTTGATCTGTCTAATGTTGACAGTGGAGTGTTGAAGTCTCCCATTATTATTGTATGGGAGTCTAAGTCTCTTTGTAAGTCTCTAAGGATTTGCTTTATGAATCTGGGTGCTCCTGTATTGGGTGCATATATATTTAGGATAGTTAGCTCTTCCTGTTGAATTGATCCTTTTACCATTATGTAATGGCCTTCTTTGTCTCTTTTGATCTTTGATGGTTTAAAGTCTGTTTTATCAGAGACTAGGATTGCAACCCCCGCTTTTTTTTGTTCTCCATTTGCTTGGTAAATCTTCCTCCATCCCTTTATTTTGAGCCTATGTATGTCTCTGCGTGTGAGATGGGTCTCCTGAATACAGCAGACTGATGGGTCTTGACTCTTTATCCAGTTTGCCAGTCTGTGTCTTTTCATTGGAGCATTTAATCCATTTACATTTAAGGTTAAGATTGTTATGTGTGAACTTGATCCTGCCATTATGATATTAACTGGTTATTTTGCTCGTTAGTTGATGCAGTTTCTTCTTAGCCTAAATGATCTTTACATTTTGGCATGTTTTTGCAATGGCTGGTACCGGTTGTTCCTTTCCATGTTTAGTGCTTCCTTCAGGGTCTCTTGTAAGGCAGGTCTAGTGGTGACAAAATCTCTAAGCATTTGCTTATCTGTAAAGGATTTTATTTCTCCTTCACTTATGAAACTTAGTTTGGCTGGATAGAAATTCTGGGTTGAAAATTCTTTTCTTTAAGAATGTTGAATATTGGCCCCCACTCTCTTCTGGCTTGTAGAGTTTCTGCTGAGAGATCTGCTGTTAGTCTGATGGGCTTCCCTTTGTGGGTAACACGATCTTTGTCTCTGGCTGCCCTTAAGATTTTTTCCTTCATTTCAACTTTGGTGAATCTGGCAATTATGTGTCTTGGAGTTGCTCTTCTCGAGGAGTATCTTTGTGGCATTCTCTGTATTTCCTGGATTTGAATGTTGGCCTGCCCTACTAGGTTGGGGAAGTTCTCCTGGATGATATCCTGAAGAGTGTTTTCCAACTTGGTTCCATTTTCCCCCTCACTTTCAGGCACCCCAATCAGATATAGATTTGGTCTTTTTACATAATCCCATACTTCTTGCAGGCTTTGTTCATTTCTTTTTCTTCTTTTTTCTTTTGGTTTCTCTTCTCGCTTCATTTTGTTCATTTGATCCTCAATTGCTGATACTCTTTCTTCCAGTTGATCGAGTCGGTTACCGAAGCTTGTGCATTTGTCACGTATTTCTCGTGTCATGGTTTTCATCTCTTTCATTTCGTTTATGACCTTCTCTGCAATAATTACTCTAGCCATCAATTCTTCTACTTTTTTTTCAAGATTTTGAGTTTCTTTGTGCTTGGTACGTAATTCCTCCTTTAGCTCTGAGAAGTTTGATGGACTGAAGCCTTCTTCTCTCATCTCGTCAAAGTCATTCTCCGTCCAACTTTGATCCGTTGCTGGCAATGAGCTGCGCTCCTTTGCCGGGGGAGATGCGCTCTTATCTTTTGAATTTCCAGCTTTTCTGCCCTGCTTTTTCCCCATCTTTGTGGTTTTATTTTTCTCTGGTCTTTGACGATGATGGTGATGTACTGATGGGGTTTTGGTGTAGGTGTCCTTCCTGTTTGATAGTTTTCCTTCTAACAGTCAGGACCCTCAGCTGTAGGTCTGTTGGAGATTGCTTGAGGTCCACTCCAGACCCTGTTTGCCTGGGTGTCAGCAGCAGAGGCTGCAGAAGATAGAATATTGCTGAACAGCGAGTGTACCTGTCTGATTCTTGCTTTGGAGGCTTCCTCTCAGGGGTGTACTCCACCCTGCGAGGTGTGGGATGGCAGACTGCCCCTAGTGGGGGATGTCTCCCAGTTAGGCTACTCAGGGATCAGGGACCCACTTGAGCAGGCAGTCTGTCCCTTCTCAGATCTCAACCTCCGTGTTGGGAGATCCACTGCTCTCTTCAAAGCTGTCAGACAGAGTCGTTTGCGTCTGCAGAGGTTTCTGCTGCTTTTGGCTTTTGTTGTTGTTTACTGTGCCATGTCCCCAGAGGTGGAGTCTACAGAGACAGGCAGGTTTCCTTGAGCTGCTGTGAGCTCCACCCAGTTCGAGCTTCCCAGCGGCTTTGTTTACCTACTTAAGCCTCAGCAATGGCGGGCGCCCCTCCCCCAGCCTCGCTGCTGCCTGGCTGGGAGATCACAGACTGCTGTGCTAGCAATGAGGGAGGCTCCGTGGGCGTGGGACCCTCCCGGCCAGGTGTGGGATATAATCTCCTGGTGTGCCTGTTTGCTTAAAGCGCAGTATTGGGGTGGGAGTTACCCGATTTTCCAGGTGTTGTGTGTCTCAGTTCCCCTGGCTAGGAAAAGGGATTCCCTTTCCCCTTGCACTTCCCAGGTGAGGCGATGCCTCGCCCTGCTTCAGCTGGTCTGGCTGCAGCAGCTGACCAGCACCGATTGTCTGGCACTCCCTAGTGAGATTAACCCAGTACCTCAGTTGAAAATGCAGAAATCACCGGTCTTCTGTGTCCCTCTTGCTGGGAGTTGGAGACTGGAGCTGTTCCTATTCGGCCATCTTGCTCCGCCCCCTCCTCATTTTCTTTTATTTAAAGAAAAACTTTACTTTTGCAACATTAGAAAAATCACAATCTAAATGCTTAGTTATTTCAATTTATGAGAACATGAGGAATTATTTACACTTGACTTTCATTAACAATATATTATTTGATTTCTTTATATTCACCTTAAACAGAAACAAATAAGATTCAAATTTTAAAAGAAAAAATAATAAGTATAAAGATGTATTTTAAATGTTACTCATATCTTTGAAATTATTACTTTTTTCAATTTATTTTAGAATGAACTAGACTATTATAAGAGGATTAAATATGCAAGTATATTTTTCTTTCTACTTTCTTATTGTAGAACATAACTTCTAAAGTGTTTCAACTAACATTTTCTACTTAGAAAAACAAAACTTATTTTTCAATCCCTGCAATCTATGCCATCTGCATTTGAGCACCCATGAGAAAGACCACACTTTTGAAAAATGAGTGTGACTAATTCATTCACAAATTTCATTCATCATTTAGCAAGTAAAACAAGAAGAGATTCTATACATTTAAAAATTTATCCTATGAAAATTACATTTTGGAGCAATAATTGCACTTCTATGCCTCTCAAGTCTGTGGGACTCACACACACTTCAATGAGTGATCTGTTTATTGTTAAAACTGCTAAAGCCAAGATTTGATGCGAGCAAATGGTCACACATATATATCTTATATATAAATACATATAAAATGGGCTTTTGAGAAGTTAGAAATTCTAGTAGACTAATTAGGATAGAAAGTAGAAGCCCATTTAAAATGATTAATACAAACCATGTACCTTATATTAATTCAAATCCTTGAACATGGTGATTGTCATTATATAAAAAATTCAGTAATCTTACCATCAGTCAATGATTATTTTAATGAATATAAAATTAAACATATACTTAGTACAAAAACATGTTTAACCACACTTACAAACACAAGGCTTATTAATTACACTATAATGACCACTAATCATAAATATTATCATAAAATAGTTACACAATTACAACTTTACCACTTTGTGTGTGTGTTAAGAATTTATGTTGTAAACAACCAAAAATTTTTCACATTTATAAAACTAGAAATGACTAAACATGGAAGTATTTTTCATAGATATTTCTTCCTTGGAAGAAATAAGAAGAGTTATGCGATGAGAAAACAATACAATTAATATATTCTCCTGTCTTTAAGAAGCTTGTGTCCTATACAAAATTAAATTATTAATTATTTTCAAGTTCTATCTTTAGAAGCCACTTATATTCAGTCTAGAGAAGGGTAAAATATAAACAAAGTGAGTTTTTCCAAATTCTTCTTCAGACCCTTTATTCTATTTATTACTATCTATAACAATTTCTTATACTTTGTAAACAATTTGCAGTTGAATTCAGGAATCGTTTATCACCTCCCCAGACTTAGTATAGGTATGAACTGGAAAAGCAGTAAACATAGATAACAAAAATTGTTACTTTGGAGTTGGTGTTATATATTCCACGAACAGGTGATGTAGTAATTTTTAACACCGACTTCCAAGTAAAGAGCTATTGAACTGGAAAAGAGAGTGAAAACATAATTTTCTTCACTGTTCATCACTGTTATATTCACTATTAGGGTAGCTTCACATTGTTTTTGCAGTTTATACAAAGTATGAGAATATATGCGGATAGAATCACAAAAGCACATACAAGAAATTTCTAATGGTTGACCATTCTTTATTATCTGTATGTACATTAATAACACAGGGTTAAGTGTAGTGTGTTTTCAAGAATAAAACCTGACATGTTTAGATGTTAAATTAAAATAGCAAAACATTTAAATGGTTTATGATTTATACCCCAAATATACAATGAGCTCTTTAACCTCTACAGTAAGAAAATAAAAAATTTAAAAAATGGCTGTCTTAGCTGAAAAGCTTAGCAATAACCCTGGAATGTTAAGGAGCAGATCTAGAGCGCAGATCTTGATTTGTACTAACATTCTCCAATAAAAGTCATCAGGGCCCCTGGGAGAAATGGCTGATTCTTGGTTTGAGACAGGAAATAAAGAACCTGGACCATATTCTAGCGTCCTAAAGAAAGGGACTTCTAAAAACAAATAAAGAAACAAACAAACGATAATGATGGAAGTATGGGGGTGTGTTAAAGAAATACAAAAAACAATGAAAAGAGTTCCTAATGGCCAAAGCTGGAATAATTTGAGCAAGAAAATGTTAGTGTTAGATTACAAACCAAAGTAAAAGATGTATGTCCATGCTAATATAAATTAATGATTGAAATAAATAAGTGTTGGAGAAAGATCAAATTCCCTAGGAAGGCAATTTCCAAATTGTTTGTGTAGATACTTTCCTTTGAGGAGGTAGATTATAATAGTTTATTCATTAAGTATGAGCTACACATAGTGAGTGACTCCATCCAAAAATTGCTGTATGGAAAGGGAAAAAAACAGTAAGTGTACACTGGGGAATCCTGACACACTACTTTGTCCAGGTAATCAAGTCGAAATGAATCATGGCAATTTGTAATAATAGTATGTGCCCTTGATATTATGTGACAAAATTGGTATTTTCCTCTGTGGTATTTCTTCTCCCCAAAACATAGCCCATTTTAATCATGAGAAACTCATTAGGCAAATCCCAGTTGAGGGACATTGTACAAAATACCTAATACTACCCATTTGTGTAAACATAACTACAAATATCCTTAAAAATTACTAACATATATTAAAAAGATAGTACAGCATGAGAAATTTTACCTATTCTAGAAATTCAAGTCAGAATTAACATTAAGCAATCAATAAAACTCACCACATTTAGAAGTTAAGTGAGATTAATCATATCCACACATAAACTTAAGATAAAATGTATGAAATATTACTAATAAAACTATTCACAAAAGGAAAAGAAGATAAGTCTCTTGCCTGATAAAGAATATGAAACTCAAATGCACAGCAAATACCACTTGTAATGGTGAATTTGGATGTATCTATTATTTTTATATGTAAGGATTACTTTCATTCTACATTTAACTGTATTGACAAACTAATCTAGCAAGCAAGTAAACAAAAATATACAGCTTGTAAAGAAAGAATTAAAACTGCCATTATTGACCAATGGTGTTTTGTCTATATGAGAAAAGTAGCTAAGGGGCAGATTTTCAAAATAAGAAAATGCAGGCTGATCCCGTCAAATTTCATTATAAACATGCTAATGACAGACCTCCTGGCAGTCAGGCTCATGGTATTTGCTAACAAGATAGTAGAGCTTTCATTTACAGAAAATTTTTGGCAGGATGAACCTGATTATTCACTATTGGCTATGACAAATGAAGCAGGAACCTATTGCTTGACGGTGCCATGACTCTGGAAAATTTCAGGTAAACTGTATCCCTATCTGAGTATAACATGAAGACGTTTCATGACATGAGTGGTTCCTTATGTGTAAATGATACTGATCACACATATTATTTAGAATTCATATATAAGTTTGGGATATGAATGCATCCTGATAAGGAATGAGAGCACCTTGCTTCACTTATTGTCCATAATTACTTGTATTCCTGAAATTATTAGGGGTGATTGATACTAGGTAAGACGTGTTTTGTTTGAGTATGGCTTGAGAATCCAGGCATTTTTATTATTTCAAACATTCAAAAATTTGCAGAAAAAAAAATGCAGCAAATAACATTACACAATGTCCCCATGTTTTTAATAAACTACAGAGTTCAGTATTTTATTCATATATGTTTATAGTATGAATAACACAATGTGTTTTTATGTTAGCACATACATATTTCTAATTTAACTTTATTACATGCTGAAGGAATAGAGAACTATATATATTTTTTAAATGAAAGTCAATGCCCACATAGACCAAAATGCATAGCAAAAACAATACATTTTGTAAAGAGAAAGTTTGTTCAAGTGCTGAACTAAAGACTACATTTTAGATTTACTTCAAATTTACTTTTTTACAGTGAAATTACTAAACATTTTAAATTTGAAAACAGAAGAAAATCAAGGTTGAAGTAAAATCCCATGGTATTTCTTTGCTAGAGTTGAGAATTGCAAGTACCTTTCCTTCTCTCAGTTCAGAATCATTTTAATTAAGTGACTTGAGAGCCTTCTGGGAAAGATTAGGCACAGAATTATAACTGAGTTTTCAGACTAGTATGGAGTGACAAAGTAGCACAATTCCCTTTGAATGACCATAGCTTGCTATATATTTCTGTTTCTGTTTTAATGAGTACCTAGTTGCCTGATTTGTGTGTGTGTGTTCTCTCTGCTTTTATTAACGATTCAGTATTCATTTGAACATTTGAATATCAGAGAGCGTGAGCTGACTTTGTTCATACCAATAATTCCATCTTAAAATGCTTCTTAAAGATTCATATTTAAGTTATTGAGTTATTGTTTAATCATGCTTTGAGGTCCCTTTCATCTGTTCAAAATACATAGAAATAAAAAATACAGCAAGTTAAAAATACATAATTCTCTCTCTCTCTCTCTCTCTCTCTCTCTCTCTCTCATACACACACACGAGCATAAAAAGACTGATGCTTCAGCTTGTTGGACTAGAACACCAGTTGTGTAGTTTCATGTATTATAAATAGATGGAACTCAAATTCTAGCTTACACAGAAAGAAGGTTGGTATGAATTTGCACAATGTGCCATAGAAGCACCTGTTGTAAAGTACTTCATTTGAAGTCAAAAGAAATAGATACAGTAAATAATCTTGAACTTCATTGTAGCCTTCTATCTTTACGTATATCTTAAAAATATTGGAGGCCGAGGTGGGCGGATCAGGAGGTCAGGAGATTGAGACCATCCTGGCTAACACGGTGAAACCCCGTCTCTACTAAAAATACAAAAAATTAGCTGGGCGCCATGGCAGGCGCCTGTAGTCCCAGCTACTCAGGAGGCTGAGGCAGGACAATGGCGTGAACCCTGGAGGCAGAACTTGCAGTAGGTCCAGATCTCACCACTGCACTCCAGCCTGAGTGACAGAGCAAAACTCCGTCTCAAAAAAAAAACCACAAAAAACAAAACAAAAAAAACCCTTAAGTATATCTTAAGTAAATACATAAAGATAAGTATATTAGCTTAACATGTAATATGTAATACTTTTATCAATATAGTAATATATAAATGTGTATTAAAGATCAAGGGTAATTAGTAAATAATAAAAGTATAATCTAGATTTTTGAAACTAGCAGAAAAATAAAAGAAAGGGTAGTAGAGAGATAAATAAAAACAAGCCAACAGAATTAAAAGGGCAAAAGTATGCTAATAAAAATAGTTAATAAAAATGTTTTAAAAGTAAAAATGACTACAAATATATCAGTAATGATTAAAATATATGTATTCAAGTCATTTAAGAGACAAAATATTCAAATGAAACATTTCATGTAGCATTTAAATTTAATAAATTTGGTGTATATATAGTAATATGAACACATATTAAACCAACAGTATTGATTTTTCTTAATGGCATGTGGGTTGGCATACCCCTTCACCGAGTAAAGCTTAATGCAGCATAAAGGAGTGTTTTGTCACCTTTGGTTTTATTATTTATAGCATCAGTAACTGAAATGGGATAAGCTTATATCAAAACATGATCTTCTTGTAATTAATAATGTATTGTTGTCCTCAAATAGAGTGTCATAAAAATGATAAGAAATTGGAAGATTTTATGACTAGATCTTTTTATTTATAGAAGAATATTATGTGCTCAGCATTATGGGCACTTGCTAGACATTCTGAATCTACTACTTTCTTATATTTAAAGATCATCCAGTCTCTTGAAAGCATGAAGTTACAGACTCAGTTACCATGTGTCAATTAGCCACTGGTCCAGGGAAGACAATGAAACTATATCTAAGACTCCAATATAAGGAAAAACATTCAGTATATATCAAGGAATTGATGCACACTCTCATCAATGATATCTCAAACCTGGTCTTCACAAAGTCTGTGAAGACTCATACAAAATATGATCAATAATTCAACCCCTTCAAATATTGTGTACTTCACATAGAATTCTAAAACATGTTATCCATTATTAATTAGTAGTTTTAAAATAAACATGTAATAAGATTATGAAATATTTTAGAATATCTTTATTTTCTTACCCTTCATTGGTGAAATTTAGTCCCTTAGGGCTATTACAGGCCATGTCTGAGCAAAGGTTTGGGAAAGTATAAATTTAATTTATAAAATAAAAGTTTAAACACTTACATTTGAAAAGTTAACATTTGATGTGTATAATGATCCTAGCAATTTGCAGACATAATAAAAATGATTATATGATACACTTCTACAACAAAATAAATTAATCTTACAAGCATATAAACTCAGTGCTTGAAAATTTAGGGTGTAAATTAATAAATACTTCTATAATGATCTAAGCATTAAAACAACAACTGAGTATATAAACGATTAGCAATTTACTTTGAGTCCTAAGTAGGTTACGACTCATATTAAAGCAAGTTATCTCACCAAATTTTTCATATATCAGGGAGCAAACACATTTAAAAAGTATTATCAACAGATACATATGTTATTTTTACATGATAATGTTTTCTAATTTTTAGAATGAGAATATTTTAATATATAATTGTAGGCAATGTCTTTTATATATTAAATTTAAAATAAAAGATTAAATATCTTCAAGTGACTATCGCAGCGTATTTTACAGAGTGTTTCTAAACTTTAGGTGTGATAAATGTTTATCCAGTTACAGTGGAAAAATATGATACATTATTTTTAACTCAAAAGTTTAGCCTCTAGCCTTCCTTTATATAATTTTTGCTTTATGAAAAAACAGTGAAACTATCGATATTGATTATAACACAGGCAATAATGAACAAAATATAATCATAAATACAACGAGGCAGAATTAAAACACCCTTATGATAAAGAGACATGAGGTAAGAACTTCAGGTTTGTGTGTATATTTGCTTTCAAATAAAGAACACGGCTGGGTGCGGTGGCTCACGCCTGTAATCCCAGCACTTTGGGAGGCCAGCCAGGTGAATCACCTGAGATCAGAAGTTCCAGACCAGCCTGGCCAACATGGCGAAACTCTGTCTCTACCAAAGATACAAAAAGTAGCTGGGCATGGTGGTGTGTGCCTGTAATCCCAGCTACTAGAGGGGGTGAGGCAGGAGGTTCGCTTGAACCTTGGAGGCAGAGGTTGAAGTAAGCCGAGATCATGCCACTGCACTCCAGCCTAGGCAACAGAGCAAGACACCCTCCAAAAAAACAAAAACAAAAACAAAAACAAACAAGCAAAAAAACAATGTGAGGAATGGATTAGAAGGTGGAGGCGAATGCTTATGATATCTTTCCTCTTCTGTCATTTCTTACCCTCTCGCACTGAGCCCACATAGTGTTTCAACAACCCAAAAAATGCACATTACCCTTGTTTTTCTCTAACTCTAAGTGCTGACACACCATGGGGCTGGGCTCCACTAAAATTACTGAACAAAGACTGGTATTTTAGGAATACTTTTCTCACCAAATATTTACTAGGTGAAAAAAATTTGAAAGAAAATTGCTTTCTGTGTGACATATTAATATTCTTTGTACTAGAATCTCATTGAAAAGAGCAAAATTAGTGTGGAAATGTTGCTTTGATTTTCAAAACTAATAATTATAAAATAAACATTGATGAAGAGAAGAAAGAGAAGTTCCTGCAGAAAACCTACGCTACCCACGTATAAAAAACCTACGCTACCCACGTATAAAAAATTCAGTAGTAAACTGTAAAACTGTAAAACTGTAAAACTGTTTTTCTCCTTGTAATTTCTTTCTGTTATTTCCATAACTTGAGCACATTTTTCTAATATAAGCAGTTTTAGTTTTTCTAGAAATATGGATATCAGGTCATTTTTTGTTTTAGGATAAACACTGCAGTGTCACTAATGGTTTGGTCAAGGTCATGCCACTTTATAATTTTAAATTAATGAGCTTTTAGATAGCTAAGAAAGACACTATTCCTCTTTAAAATGTAAATATTGTTAATCCTGGATAAAGTTAATTCTTTGTCGATTGTTAGGTATATAAAGAATCTGGACAAGCCTAACAAACAAAAAATATGTTTTCCATTAATTTAGCTTCAGTACCCTAGAGTCTAGGTAGAAAGAACATAGTACTGTGCTTTGAAATTAGAGAAAAAAGTGGACCCTTTGTCAAGTAGAGTGGAGGCTGAGAAAAAAGAATGACAGTAAGTGGTTCCCTACAGACCTGTAAACATCAGAAAAAATATGTCAAATAGACATGTTGAGTTTTTTTCTTTTTTAATCTGTAATTTCTTTCTATTATTTCCAAAGAGCAGAATGCAGTAAAATTTTATTAAGCATTCCATTATGATTTTAACTAAGTTTAGGAGACGTCTGTAGAGCCCCCTGCCAACATTGGTATAACGTAATGGAGTGGAAGACGTAACTGTCTGAAGAAGATACTCTGAGTTCAGATGCCTGGAGTAAAACCAGAGTATAGAGCAAGACTAAAGTGACAAAGAACAATTCAGGCAGCTTTGTAAATATTTAACCATATTTTAGAAATCATTGCAATACTTTGTTCAGGGAACAGGAAAAATAAACTTCCTGCTGATAAGAATAGTGGGACCTATGGAGAACGTCAGCTTGGCATTAAAGAAAGGTAAATTTCCAAAGCCTGCAGAAACAAGGTTTCTGGCTTATATTAATTTGAATTTTTAACACAAGATCTAATTGTGGGAAATGGAGGAACTAAACCAAGATTGTGCTTATATTGTTTACTATTTTATCTTTTGTTCTCACAATGGTGGTATCCATGGTGTAAAACCTCCTTGATTAAATGTAGGTATCTGCGTTTGTGTGCAACATATAGTATGTATAATACATTAATAACATAGATGTATAATATGTAATATATATTGGGCACATATACTACAGTGTAAATAATCTATATGTTATATGTAATATATAATGAACCAGATATTATAGAATATAAGTCAGATATAATAAAATATTTAAAGGATTATATATAAAACATCAATTTTTTAAACTGAAGTGAATTTTAAGGAATAATTAATTTTGGAAGGAAACAATTTATTCTCAAGGACTGTTATATTTAAATAGGGTTACTATTAACCATTATTTAGAAAATAGAGTGAAATATCTTGGAGAATTACAGTTACAAAATAGAAAATAAATATTTAGAATATATATGAGCAAAAATGGCTTGTTGCTATATATCCAAGGTTAATGAGATCTAAAGCCTCTATGTGCTTTCACTTTCTCTTTGCTTCTCTTATATTCTTTAGTGCCATTCAGTTCCAAGAAGCGTTTACTTCTAAGAAGCAGAAACTGAACTCACTTCACTTTTGTAGTCTTACTTGAACCTACTATGTGAATTACATTTGGACTACAACATTGTTGATAGCTTTCCTTAAGGACTCCAGGGCAAATGAGCTTCTGCAGCCCACAGCAATGTCTGTGGTGAAAATAAAGTTGGGGGTTAACATCTAGCATTTCTTCTTGTCAACAAAATCATAAAAGCTTTTAGCAAATATTTTTGTTGAATAAAGCAACACATTTATATTTTTAAAAATTACCAGTCAGCTATGAAAATAAGTTTTTTAACATTGTGTGGAGCATTTTATTAGCAGATTTTTGTGACATGAATCATACTTTCTTGATTGGAACTGATCATGCTAATGATCTGACCATTATCTTTGGTTACCCCAAAGAATATCACTGAAGTGGTATCAACCTCTCCACATTAATATCTGCTTGTTTTACAAAAATACGAGCAGTTATCCTGGACTAAGTAAATGGGCAACGTTTTCCAAATCGTTACAAAAACACTTAGAAAAAATTTGAGCAGGTGTGAAAATGGGGGAATAATTGTATCATTTCATGTTTAAGTTTCCTACTTAGTAAAAACCATATGAAGAAAATGATTTTTGTATTAAGATGTATGTTTCAATAGATTTTTGAATTTACTGTATTTTATGTGCCTTTCTGGTGTATGTTTGGGTACTATGTATTTAGTGAGGCATGCCATTGAATAAGAAGCAACATTAAGTAGCAGTGACAATGATTTTCCTATCAAAACGCATACACACAAATGTGTGTGTGTATGTGTGTAGGCAGCTTTAATACTCAGTAATATATATCTATATCTGTACTTAAAAAATATGTATGTTAACATACATACATATGTTAACAACATAACATAACATAACATAACAACATAACATAACAAAATATGTTAACGTACATATTTTTAATATACTATAGCTTTAATATAAAAATTATTTCAAATGTTATTATTATTTTTTATTTTACTTATAAGTTCTGGGATACATGTGCAGAACGTGCAGGCAAGTGTTATTTTTATACTAGTAATTAAATTTTCCATCAAATGATTCATGGCACTTAAAAATATTTATTTTGACAATAGTAAAAATAAAATTGCTTATAGAAGGTCTGACATGTGTGACCATTTTGAAAATTGCTTTCTAGAAAATTAGTACATCAGGTCTCAATTAGATCGTCGTACATTTTATAAAACAAAGAAAAATTGACATATTTTCTCTATTTCATATTCATTTTTAGGGTCTTAAAACAAGGTTAAAAAATTAAGTCTGAAGAAAGTATCAGTACCCCAAAATTTAAATGCCGAAAGAAACTCAAATCAAACAATAGGAAATGTTTACGAAAAAAGAAAAAAAAAATACATGAAGATAAATTGTGAATCCATTAACATGATTATTAAACAAATTTGCAAAAACTAAAATACAACTTTTGACAATGTTGGAGTGAATAATGTGGCGTGCAAAATAATGTCTATCTAAAATATGCACACACACAGAGAACAGAAAAATGGGTTTGTTTTTAGGGTAAAATAAACAAGTTTCTTTTTTCAGATCTCAAACTTATGCACACATACACAGAAACACTTTTTATAAAAAGTGAAAAGAAATAGCAATTCATGAAATGTAAATAGCTTTAAAATATAGTCTTTGAACAAAATCAGTGTGTAAGAGCAATTTGATTTACTACGAAAAGCGGAGGATAGGTATTCTCTTCCCCTCTCATGTTCTAACTTTTCTACCATTTTTTCTTCTTTTCATATACCTCCAATAAGTAAAACAAAGAAACAACAACAACAAAAACAACAAAATTCCTGAGTTGCCAGTGCCTGAAACTCTGTTCTCTTTTTCTGGGCAGCATTTAGAGCTTAGGAGTAGTTCTGGACTCCATGATTCTGACATACTGAGGTTTAAACTTTATAGCATTGCAGCATAGATTCAGGTAAAATTCTTCAAAGTTTGTATTCATCACTTTGGGCTGAGATGTCTATGCTTAGAATACATACCAACAGAGAGATCAGAGAACCAAATTGAGCAAGGGATCTAAATAACAAGATGGATGCTTTAGTGGAGCCAAGGGCACAGCATACCATATCCTGAAAATGGTTTCTGCATGTGCTTTTCAATAGTCACACATATATTACATCTCTTACACATTTGATTTTCAAAACCTAGGAAGAGAATGGAAATGAGTGGTGGAATTTGAGAATTAGGAAAAATTCATGGATAACTTCACTTGAAATTCTGTTTTATTTCTCATATAAAATTTTATAATTACTTTCATGTGCTTATTATCATAATTAAATCATATTTAAATATATCCCAAAGTAAATTCTATGACAATTATTTTTACATAGTAAAATTTTCTAAATTTTCCTTAAAATTTTTTTTTAATTTTTATTTTAGATTCAAGGGTACATGTGCAGGTTTGTAAAATAGGTAAATTGTATGTAGAGGAGGTTTCTTATGGAGATTGTCTTGTAACCCAGGTAATAAGCATAGTACCCAATAGGTAGTTCTTCAACCCTTACCCTACTCCCACTCTCCACTCTCAAGTAGTCCCTGGTGTCTGTTTTTTCCTTCTTTGTGTCCATATATAATCAGTGTTTAGCTCCCACTTATAAGTGACTTCATGTGGTATTTGGTTTTCTGTTCCTGTGTTAATTCACTTAAGATAGTGGCCTGATATGGTTTGGCTGTGTTCCCACCCAAATCTCAAATTGAATTGTATCTCCCAGAATTCCCATGTGTTGTGGGAGGGACCAAGGGGGAGGTAATTGAATCATGGGGGCTGGTCTTTCCTGTGCTGTTCTTGTGATAGTGAATAAGTCTCACAAGATCTGATGGGTTTATCAGGGGTTTCCACTTTTGCTTCCTCCTCATTTTCTCTTGCTACCACCATGTAAGAAGTGTCTTTCACCTCCAACCATGATTCTGAGACCTCACCAGCCATTTGGAACCGTAAGTCCAAGTAAACCTCTTTTCTTTCCTCAATATCAATTATGTCTTTATCAGAAGTGTGAAAACGGACTAATACAGTAAATTGGTACCAACAGTGGTTTTGTTGAAAAGATACCCGAAAATGTTGAAGCAACTTTGGAATTGGGTAACAGGCATTTGGAAAAGTTTGGAGTGCTCAGAAGAAGACAGGAACATGTGGGAAAGTTTGGAACTTCCCAGAACCTTGTTGAATGACTTGGCCCAAAATGCCGATAGCGGTATGTACAATAAGGTCTAACCTGAGGTAATCTCAGATGGAGATGAGGAGCCCATTGTGAACTGGAGCAAAGGTGACTCTTGTTATGTTTTAGCAAAGAGACTGGTGGCATTTTGCCCCTGCCCTAGAGATTTATGGGACTTTCAACTTGAGAGAGATGATTTAGAGTATCTGGCAAAAGAAATTTGTAAGCAGCAAAGCATTTAAGAGGTGATTTGGATGCTGTTAAAGGCATTCAATCTTATAAGGGAAGCAGAGAATATAAGTTTGGAAAATTTGTAGCCTGAGTATGTGATAGAAAGGAAAATCTCATTTTCTGGGGAGAAATTCGAGCTTTCTGTGGAAATTTGCATAAGTAGCAAAAAGCCTGATGTTAATCCCCAAAAAGACTCTCATGGCAGCCCTTCTCATCACAGGCCTGGAGGCCTAGGAGGAAAAAGTTGTTTTGTGGGCCAGGTCCTGGGTTCCCAAGCTGTGTGAAGCCTAGGGTCTTGGGGACCTGTGTCCCAGCTGCTCCAACGCCACAGATGAAAGGGGCCAACATACAGCTTGGGCTGTGGCTTTTAGAGGGTGCAAGCCCAAGCCTTGGCAGCTTTCACATGGTGTTGAGTCTGCAGGTGCACAGAAGTCAAGAATTGAGGTTTGGGCACCTCCGCCTAGATTTCAGAAGATGTATGGAAATGCCTGGATGCCCAGGCAAAAGTTTGCTGCAGGGGCAGGGCCCTCATGGAGAACCTCTGCTAGGGCAGTGCAGAAGGGAAATGTGGGATTGGAGCCCCCACACAGAGTTCCTATTGGGGCACCGCCTAATGGAGCTGTGAGAGGTGGGCCACCATCCTCCAGATCCCAGAATGGCAGATCCACTGACAACTTGCACTGTGTGACTGGAAAAGCCACAGACACTCAATGCCAGCCTGTGAAAGCAGCTGGGAGGGAGGCTGTACCCTACAAAGTCACAGGGGCTGAGCTCCACAAGACTAAGGGAATCCACCTTTTTCATCAGCGTGACCTAGATGTGAGACCTGGAGTCAAAGGAGATCATTTTGGAGCTTTAAGATTTTACTGCCCACCTGGATTTCAGACTTGCACGGGCCTTGTAACTTCTTTGTTTTGGTCAATTTCTCCCATTTGGAATGGCTGTATTTACCCAATATCTGTACCCCCATTGTCTCTAGGAAGAAATTAGCTTGCTTTTGGTTTTACAGGCTCATAGGCGGAAGGCACTTGCCTTGTCTCAGATGAGACTTTGGACTGTGGACTTCTGGGGGATAATGATAAAATGAATTGAGACTTTGGGAGACTGTTGGAAAGGCATAATTAGTTTTGAAATGTGAGGACATGAGATTTGGAGAGGCCAGGGTTGGAATGATATGGTTTGACTGTGTCCCACCCAAATCTCAACTTAAATTGTATCTCTCAGAATTCAGGCATGTTATGGGAGGGATCCTCGGGGCGATAATTAAACCATGGGGGCCAGTCTTTCCTGTGCTGTTCTTGTGAAACTGTGTAAGTCTCATGTGATCTGATGGCTTTACTGGGATTTTCTGCTTTTGTTTGCTCCTCATTTTCTCTTGCCACTGCCATGTAAGTAGTGCCTTTCACCTCCAGCCATGATTCTGAGACCTACCCAGCCATACAGAACTGTAAGTCCAAAGAAACCTCTTTTTCTTCCCAGTCTCAGGTATGTCTTTATCAGCAGAGTGAAAACAGACTAATACATGGCCTCCAGCTCTGTCTATGTTGTTGCAAAGGCTATGATCTCATCCTTTTATGTGGTTGTGTAGTATTCCATGGTGTATATGTACCATATTTTTTTAACCCAGTCTACTTTTGATGAGCATTTAGCTTGATTTCCTGTCTTGGCTATTGCAAATAGTGCTGCCATGAACATATGCATGTGTGTCCTTTATAGTAGAAGATTTATATTCCTTTGAGTATATACCCAATAGTGAAAGTGTTGGGTCAAAGGTTAATTCTGCTTTGAGTTCTTTGAGAAATCACCAAATTGTTTCCCACGATGGTTGAACTAATTTACATTCACACCAGCAGTGTATAAGTGTTCCCTTTTTTCAGCAACCTTGCTAGAGCCTGTCATTTTTTGATTTTTAGCCTTTCTGACTAGTGTGAAATGGTATCTGACTAGTATGAAATGGTTTTGATTTGCATTTCTCTAATGATTAGTGATGTTCATTTTTTATATGCTTGGTGGTCATGTGTATATCTTCTTTTGAAAAGTGTCTGTTCATGTCTTTTGCCTACTTTTTAATGGCATTGTTTTTGTTCTTGTAAATTTGCTTAACTTCCTTACAGATGCTGGATATTAGACTGTTTTCAGATATATAGTTGGCAAGTACTTTTCTTCTATTCTGCCGGTTGTCTGCTTCTTTGTTGACAGTTTATTTTGCCATGCAAATCTCTTTAGTTTAATTAGATCCTATTTGTCAATTTTTGGTTTAGTTACACTTGTTTGGGGGTCTTTATCATAAAAACGTTGCCAGGGCCTACGTACAGAATGGTCTTTATTTCCTTGGTTATCTTCCAGGGTTTTCATAGCTTTAGGCTATACATTTAAGTCTTTAATACATATTTAGTTAATTTTTATATATGGCATAAAGAAGGTTGATTGTATGTGTGCAGTATTATTTCTGGGTTCACTATTCTGGTCCATGATTCTGTTTTTATATCAGTACCATGGTGTTCTGGTTGCCATAGTTTTACAGTACCGTTTAAAAAGGGATAATGTGATGCCTCCAGCTTTGATTTTTTTAATTAGTATTGCCTTGGATATTTGGGCTCTTCTTTGGCTCCATATGAATTTTAAAGTAGTTTTTTTTTTTTTTTTCTAATTCTGTGAAGACTATCTTTGGTAGTTTGGTAGGAATTGCACTAAATCTGTAAGTTGCTTTGGAAAGTATGGCAATTTTAACAACATTGATTCTTCCTACCCATGAGAATGAAATATTTTCCCATTTGTTTGTGTCATCTTTGACTTCTTTGAGCAGTGTTGTGTAATTCTCATTGTAAGATCTTTCACTTCCCTGGTTACCTATATTCCTAGGTATTTTATTCCTTTTGTAGTTATTGTGAACTAGGTTGTATTCATGATTTGGCTCTCAGCTTATATGTTGATGTATAGAAATGCTATTGATTTTTGTACATTGAGTTTGTATCCTGAAACTTTGCTGAAGTTGTTTATCAGGTCTAGGAGCTCTGGGGCAGAGACTACGGAGTTTTCTAGGTATGACATCATATTGGCTGCATACAAGGATAGCTTGACTTTCTTTTTTGCTATCTGGCCGCCTTTTGCTTCTTTCTCTGGCCTGAATGCTCTGGTTACTAAAATACTTGCAGTACTATGTTAAATAGGAGTGGTGAATGAGTGCATCCTTGTCTTCTTCCTGATGTCAATGGGGATGTTTCCAGCCTTTGCCCGTTTGGTATGATGTTCACTGTGGATTTGTGATAGAGCCCTCATTATTTTGAAATATGTTCCTTCAATCCCTGGTTTGTTGAGGGTTTTTAACATGAAGGGGTGTTGAATTTTATCAAATGTCTTTTCTTCATCTGTTGAGATGATTATGTGTTTTATAGTTTTGGTTCTATTTATGTGGTGAATCACATTTATTGACTTACATTATTTTGAACCAGCCTTGCATCCCAGAGAAAAAGCCTAATTGATTGTGGTGGATTAGCTTTTTGATGTGCTGTTGGATTTGGTGCTAGTATTTTTGCATCTATTCAAAAGGATTTTGCATAGATGAGGGTTTTTCTATCTATTTCATCAAGGATATTGGCTTGACATTTTCTTTTTTTTGTTGTGTCTCTGCCAGGTTTTAATATCAGGATGATGCTGGCCTCATAGAAGAGTTATGGAGGAATCTCTCCTCATAATTCTTTTGTAATAATTTCAGTAGGAGTGGTACCAGTTCTTCTTCATATGCCTCATAGAATGTGGCTTTGAATATGTCTGATCTGGTTTTTTTCTGGTTGGTACCCTTTTTGTTATTGATTTAATTTCAGAATTCATTATCAATCAGGTCAGGGATTCAATTTTGTCCTGGTTCAATCTTGGATGGTTGTATGTGTTTAGGCATTTATCCATTTCTTTTGGCTCATGTGGACACAGATGTTTATGATAGCCTCTGAAGATCTTTTTGTATTTCTGTGGGATCAGTAGTAACATCCTTTTTTCTATTCCTGGTTGTGTTATTTCAGATCTTATCTCTGTTTTTCTTTGTTGGTCTGGCTAGTGATCTATCTTATTTATTCTTTCCAAAAACAAAATCGTGGATTTGTTGATCTTTTATGTGGCTTTTTATGTCTCAGTTTCTTTCAATTCAGCTCTGATTTCAGCTATTTCTTTTCTTCTGCTAGCTTCCTGGTTGGTTTGCTCTTGTTCCTCTAGTTCCTTTAGCTGTGACATTAGGTTGTTAATTTGAGATCTCTCTAGTTTTTTAATGTGGGCATTTAGTGTTATAAACTTCCTTCTTAACACTGCCTTATATCTGTCCCAGAGATTCTGGTATACTACAACTTCTCATTAGTTTCAAAGAATTTCTTGATTTCTGCCTTTATTTCATTATTTACCCAAAGTCAATCAGGAGCAGGTTGTTTAATTTCCATGTAAGTATATGGTTTTGAGCAAGTTTCTTAGAATTGACGTCTACTTTTATTTCACTATTTTGTAAGAGTGTGGTTCATATTATTATTATTTTTTAATTTGCTGAGCATTGTTTTATATGATCATGAGTATGTGCCATGTGAAAATGAGAAGAATGTATATAACGTTGTTTGGGGTAGCATGCTCTATAGATATCTATTGGTTCAATTTGGTGAAATGTTCAGTTCAAGTCCTGAATATCTTTGTTAGTTTTGTACCTCGATGATCTGTCTAAATTGTCAGTGGGGTATTGAATTCTTCCAGTATTATGTTATGGTTATTGAAGTCTCTTTCTTTATAAGTCTTTAGGAACTTGCTTTATGAATCTGGGTGCTCCTGTGTTGCATGTGTACATATTTAGCATAGCTAGATCTTCCTGTAATCATCTTGTTGACATTAGTCCTATACCATTATATAATATCCTTCTTTGTCTTTTTTGATATTTGTTGTTTTAATGTCTGTTTTGTCTGAAATTAGAATAGGAATCCCTACTTTTTTCTCTTTTCCCTTTGCTTGGTACATTTTTCTCCATTCCTTTTCCTTTGAGTGTATGGGTGTCACTGCATGTGAGATGGGTCTCTTGAAATCAGCATACCATTGGCTCTTGCTTTTTATCCAACTTACAATGTTGTGCCTTTTAATTGGGGCATTTAGCCTATTTATGTTCAAGTGTAGTATTGCTATGTGAAGATTTGTTCCTGCCATGATATTGTCAGATGTTACATACAGACTTGTTTATATGGATGCTTTGCAGGGTTACTGTTCTATGTACTTAAGTGTGTTTTTGTAGTGGCTAACAATAGTGTTTCCTGTATGTTTAGCATTTCCTTCAGGACCTCCTGTAAGGCAGGTCTGGTGGTTATTTGGTCATTATGAAATTCCTTAGCATTTGCTTGTCTGAAAAATACTTTATTCCTCCTTTGTTTATGAAGCTTGTCTTGGCTAGCTAGACTAACAAAGAAAAAAACTCTTAGTAATTATTTTCTTTCAGAATGCTGAATATAGACCCCTATTCTCTTCTAGCTTCTGGCGTTTCTGCTGAAAAGTTTGCTGTTAGCCTAATGGGGTTTCCATTATAAGTGAACTGCCATGTTTCTCTAACTGCCTTTAGTATTATAGTTTTTCTTTCATTTTAACCTTGGAGAATCTGATGACTATGTGTCTTGCAGATTGTTTTCTTATGTAATATCTTGTTCTCTGCATTTCTGTAATTTGAATGTTGATTCAAATCTAAGTAAGATTGAGAAAATTCTCATGAATGATATTCTGAAGTATGTTTTCCAAGTTGCTTGTTTTCTCTACCAGTCTTTCAGGGATGCCAGTGAGTGATAGATTTAGTTTCTTCACATAATCACATATTTCTCTGAAGTTTCATTCATTCCCATTTATTCTTTTCTCTTTGTTTTTGTCTGACTGAGTTAATTCAGGGAGTAGGCCGTCAAGCTCAGAGATTCCTCAGCTGGGTCAATTCTGCTGTTAATACTTGGGATTGTATTCTGAAATTCTTGAAGTGAGTTTTTCAGCTCTATCAGCTCATTTTGATTCTTTCTTAAAACAGACATTTCACCTATAATCTCCTGTATCATTTCATTTTATTGCTTAGAATTCTTGGATTGGGTTTCAACTGTCTTCTCAATGTCGATGATCTTCATTCTTTTCCATATTCTGAATTCATCATATTCTTATAATGAAATTTAATTGTCATGTAACAATATTTAAAGATGACACTTTTAAGAGATGATGAGGTCATGAGGGCTTCTGCCTTCATGGGTGGCATTGATGTTGTTATATAAGAGTGAATTGGGCACCCTCTTGCCCTGTCTTGCCCTTCTGCCTTCCACCATGGGATGACACAGCAAGAAGGCCCACAGGAGATGTTGTCTCCTTAATCTTGAACTTCCCAGCTTCCAGACATATCAGCCAATAAATTTCTATCCAAACAAATACTCAGTCTCAACGTAATATGTTACAGCAGCACACAACAAACTAAGAAACATGAGATCTCAAAAAAAAAGTTGTCTGTCCATAGAATAATTGATTATTAAGACACAAAAGAATTTCAACAGATGAAGAATTGATGATACTAGGTTACACTATATTATAACTTCTCCCAAGTCTAAATTAAAAAAAGTATCTTAACAATAGCAGCTTGAAAAAGCATAGATGAGTGAAATATTCAGTAAAAAGAATTTTGTACAAAGAAAAGCACTAGCTGCACAGTTACAGCACGTTATGGAGGTATGTTTATTGTAATAAAAAAAGTTAAGCTGCATCTCTGTAGATCATTTACTTTGCAGAGGGTAAAGCTGTCATATCTTTTCCAGCATAACTTACTCTTCCATTTTTAATTTTTTTGAAATATCTTAAATAATTTAGCGTTCCTTTATAACCTCTTAACAGTGACAAATCTGGGGTATAAGGGATTTTATTTTTTCCCAAAAGGGCTCCATCTTTGCTATCTGTTGATCACTCTTAGAAAATCTAATTATGATCAATAAATTTTAACAGTTGATGGGATCTGTGTCAGTTGAAGTAGTTGGTTGCAAATATTAAAACCTAGTATTATTTTCCCTCAGTAACATGTAATTGCTACATTTTTTATAAGAAGGTTTGGTTAGAAAAAAATGTGAAAGATTGCTTAAACCAAAGCCAGTTACAAGGAGTAATCTCTCTTGTTGGTTTACTTTCACCTCAGAACCACCAGAATGTTACAATACCTAGTGAATAGTTGTCTGTAACATTTCCACCAGATGTTTCAGTAGCATATTAGTCTTGGCATTTCTTGGTACTATGGTTCTGTATTCTTTGTGATGTCTCATTGTTTGTGAGGTTTTGTTTAAAACAAAAACAAAACAAAAACAAAGTGGGGCTATATATGTAGATGTATGTCAGTACCAAAAATTATTTTCTTAAATCCCTAAATTTCGGATTTCCATTCAAGTCTTTTAGACTCTTTTTCCTGCTGAACAGCAAAGGACTTTTATTTTCCACTTTCCTATATTCCCAAAAAGTATGAACAATGTGTTTCAGTTGACTCTATTGCATACCTTTTTGCTGAAGACTTTTTCTGTAAACACAATTGCCTTGTTCAGTTTTGTTGTAAATTGACTTACCATAGGTGCATGGTTGGTATGCTTTCTGAATTGATAAGAGTGATAAAATAAAAGCTTAAAAATAAAAAAAGAAAGAAACGTTTATTGGAAATGAGGTTGAAAAATTCCCTATGTTCTGCTTTCCTACAGTGTGACCATAATAAAGAAGTCAATTTTATATAATTTAAGTGAGTTAAAGACTGTCAGAACTCTCATTTGTCAAAGGTGCTCATGGAAATACTAATTATTTGTAGTATTTTCAACCTCAGATTACTAAGATTGCAAATGTATGTATTCATGAATAAAGAATGTAGATTATTTTTCTCTTTCTGTCTCTCTCTCACACACACACACACAACACACACAAATATATCAAACCATCTTCCTGTTTTCTTTTTTTCTGTTACTCCATGAGGCATTATTTTATTTGTAGTAGTATAGACATAATTTGTTATCATAAATTATCCAGGTTATTGTGTGTGAGTTATGTTTAAGATACTAGTTGATGAATTCTAAGTGTAGTTCATCTTATTCTTAAATATAGGTAAATATTATAATAGGTAAGCATAATAAGTGAACCATTCCATAGACTGTTTATTCATTATCAAATCTCATATAATTTGAAAAGTTCTGAAAATCTGGGTAGGCCTTGGTGATGCCATAGCTTAAAGAATAAAATCATAAATATTTTTATTATCAACAGTAATAATAGTGCTCATTGGTAAAATATGTGTAAAATTGGGTGAAAAATTTCTATACATCATAAACATGAAAATACATTTTTGCTTTCTTATTTTTAAAATAAATTACCTTCATGTTTACCTGAGCTATCGTCCACTGAGTTGTAGAAAATGAATAGTATTCCAACATATTTTAGATACATAATTTACTGACAAGTTTTTTGAGATAACTGCCAAGTATCTTCCATTTCTTATTTGTGAAGCCTTCTTCTTCCAAGTATTCTTAGTTTGGGGGCATGCCGAGGGCCAGGAGATGGCTTATAAGTCCTTTTGACAACCAAAATCCTTACACTTTTTATATAAAATACCTGATTCCTCTAATCACATATCATATTGCTACCTCCATTATTGAAGTCAGAATCTGGTATAGCTCATTGTATGTTTTTAAAGCTTTGACTGAAGACTCAGTAACCTTCTTCAGGTGACTCAAACCCAGCTTTGTGGTAGTTCTTACTGGCAAAATAGACATCTCTGAGTCTAGTTGTGCCCTCAATCCCACTCTTTGGCTCACATAAACTATGTGCATTTCTTTGTTATCTATAGCAGGATCACCAGGTCTCAAATCGGTTATCTTATGAGACCTCTCAAGAGAGTGAAAAAGAAACTCTTGGGGGCGGAGCAAGATGGCCGAATAGGAGCAGCTCCAGTCTTCAACTCCCAGCGCCAGCGACACAGAAGACCGGTGATTTCGGCATTTTCAACTGAGGTACTGGGTTCATCTCACTGGGGAGTGCCGGACGATCGGTACTGGTCAGCTGCTGCAGCCCGACCAGCGAGAGCTGAAGCAGGGCGAGGCATTGCCTCACCTGAGAAGCGCAAGGGGGAAGGGAATCCCTTTTCCTAGCCAGGGGAACTGAGACACACAACACCTGGAGAATCGGGTAACTCCCACCCCAATACTGCGCTTTGAGCAAACAGGCACACCAGGAGATCATATCCCACACCTGGCTGGGAGGGTCCCACACCCACGGAGCCTCCCTCATTGCTATTACAGCAGTCTGTGATCTACCGGCAAGGCAGCAGCGAGGCTGGGGGAGGGGCGCCCGCCATTGCTGAGGCTTAAGTAGGTAAACAAAGCTGCTGGGAAGCTCGAACTGGGTGGAGCTCACAGCAGCTCAAGGAAACCTGCCTGTCTCTGTAGACTCCACCTCTGGGGGCAGGGCACAGAAAACAATAACAAAGCAGCAGACACCTCTGCAGACGCAAACGACTCTGTCTGACAGCTTTGAAGAGAGCAGTG